>NC_087358.1:11761425-12064455 GCF_030014295.1 Loxodonta africana | reverse complement strand
ATCACGTCTGAAAATTCCTTTGTGCCCATCTTCAGTCCATCCTTCCAGCCTCCACCTCAGAAAACCACATAATTCTCTTAATTTGGAGGATAATTGTGAAAGGCACCAATCAAGGTTAAAACATAACCTGTCACGGAGGGAGTGGGGCAGTGGTGATTCTCTGGTAGAATTCTCCCCTCCCACATGGGAGACCTGGGTTTGATTCCCAGCCAATTCACCTCTTGTGCAGCCACCACCCGTCTGTCAATGGAAATTTACATGTTGCTATGATGCTGAACAAGTTTCAGAGGAGCTTCCAGACTAAGACAGACTAGAAGGAAAAGCAGGCAACCTACTTCTGAATACCAGCCAATGAAAGCCATGGATCACAATGGTCTGGTCCACGGTGAATCATGCGGATGGCAGAGGACAGGAAGAATTTTGTTCCGTTGTGCATGAGGTTGCCATGGGTTGCCAACTCAACAGCAGGTACCAACGATAACAACAGCATAACATAACAGCTAACCTTTATTGAGTGGCTTACAATGTTCCAGACTCTATTAGGAATGCATTATATCTATCTACCTATATCTATCTATACACACACACACATATACATATCTTATTTAATTCTCACACAATCTGACCCTTATTTTATCAGTGAGTTAACTGAGGCACAGAGACATTAAGTGACTTGACCTTGGCCTCTAAATTATGATGTAACAAAGTTCCATTAGGTGGTCTGACTTCATTACCTGTGCTGGGACCCACCTCCTTCTTCTACCTAAGGAAGTATCTTAAAAGAAGCATCTTTTCTTTTCTAACTTAAATTTTTTTTTTTTTTTTTGGAAGAAAGAATATATACCAACTTAACAATGTAGATTAATCATGAGAGCATGAAATTGAATTGGGGTTAGTGACAGGGAATTTATCTGTGTGTTGAATGTTAGATATTCAGTTCTCTTTGAATCACTATACTCAGTATGGCATTAGTTCTATAATTCGAAGGACAGAAATATAAAAAAATAATGCTTTCCCAACTAGAATGTAAAGTGCTGTACCTATTTTTATTATGCTAAATAAAGTGTCCTAAGCTGGAAAAAAATATGAACTCAAACATTTTCAAAAGAACTGAGTTAAGAATTCTTATTTCCAAAATAATTTGAGAAGTAAAATTACTTTTAAGCCAGTTTACCAGGCTGTCAAAAGTTATTTTTCAATCTTCGACTTTCCCCCATATGTATACTTTAAGAGCCTGTTGAGGTAGGTATTTAAAAATGTAACTTCTTGGAAAAGACCGGAAGATCATGGAGTAACATGTAATGGTACTTCTAAGTGAATGGCAGTGTTGAGATTAAAGTGTTAAGTTCTTTATTGTTTCCTCTTAATGCAATAAGACATCATAAAAACACTTGCAGAAAACTCAGTTGAGTTAGTTTAACAAAACCATCGTCCTATGAATTTGGTAGGATATATAAATTCAATCATTGTCCTTGAGAGTCAATCTGTTTGTTCAATCTGTTCACATTTTGTAGTCTTTGCTTGAAATTTACATCTTAGAATTCACCTCTGGGAAACTCTTTTGTAGAGCTGTTTCTAGGTCTAGAAGGGAAATTTAAATCCAACCATTATTGCAAAACTCTTTTGAACTCATTAAAGACAGTCTTCTAGGAGATCACCTTCATTTACATTGGAATCTTTTGAGGGAACTTGACAGGTGCTGCTTCTATTTACTCTTCTTTAAAATGGAGTGCTGACAGCAGGCTGTTAGATCCTGTGATGTAGCTCATAACCTACCTGAGATGAGTGAGAATAGAAACTACCCTCTTGAAGGACAACACACAATACAGGGAAGTCATCACAACTGGACTAAACCAAAAGCTAAGAAGTTCTCTGAACACAACCAAACACTTCAAGGGACAGAGTAACTGGGGCTGGGGTCTGGGGACCATGGTTTTGGGAGACAGCTAGGTCAAATGGCATGACAATGTTTATTAAGAAAATGTTCTGCATTCCACTTTGGTGAGTGGTGTCTGGGATCTTAAAAGCTGGTGAGCAGTCAGCATCAGTTGGTCTCAACCCACTTGTACCAAAGGAGAATGAAGAACACCAAAAACGCAAAGAAAATATAAGCCCAAGAGATGGAAAGGGCAACATAAAGCCAGAGACTCCATCAATCTGAGACCGGAAGAAATAGATGGTGCCCGGTTACCACCAATGGTCACTCTGACAGGAAACACAGCAGAGAGTCCCTGATTGAGTGGGAGAAAAGTATGGAGCAGAACTCAAATTCACACAAAAAGACCAGACTTTATGGTCTGACTGAGTCTAGAGGAACCCCTGAAGCCATGGCCCTCAGACGCTCTGTTAACCCTGAACTAAAGCCATTCCCAAAGCCCACTCTTTAGACAAAGATTAGACTGGACTATTAAACATAACATAATACTCGTGAAGAGTGTACTTCTTAGTTCAGCAGATACATGAGACCAAATGGACAGCTCCTGTCTGGAGGTAGAATGAGAAGGCAGGAAGGGACGGAGGTGGTTGGATGGGCACAGGAAACTGGGGTGGAAAGGGGGAGTGTGCTGTCACATTACAGGAATTGCAGCTGTCACATAACAATATGTGTACAAGTTTTTGTATGAGAAGTTAACTTGAGTTGTAAACTTTCACCTTAAAAAAAAAGAAAGAAAGAAACTACCCTCTCTCCTTTGAGAGCAAGGCTTGGGTTTCATTTGGGGGGAAATTCAGAGCACAGGGTTTGCAATGAGAAGACTATGATTCGATCTTGATTATACTGCATACCAGCTGAAAAAGTTCACTGAGCTTCTTTGAGTCTTAGTAAACTCGTCTGTTATATGGGAAAACAGTGTACCCGCCTTGGAGAATAGTGGTCAAAGATGATATGAGATAAAGCACATGACAAATGGTGCTGTATTAACTAACTTTTTTTCTTTTTTCATCTCCATTTCTCTCAGTTTGAAAGGTCACATCATTTACCCACAAGAAGTCATTTAGCCAGGGTTTTTGGGACCTTAGTCTTGCTACAAAGCTCCAGAGAAGGCTAGGTGACAGGAAGAATCATTTTTCTTAACAGCTGGGAAATGGGTCAGATTTTAATGCTGGGAGAGTTATAATGCTAGGGAGAGTTATGCCTAATTTTGCTATTTAGTGAGGGACTCAAATTTTGTAAGTGGCGTAAGAATATTCTAGTCAAGGATTTATGGGGTAAGGGCTGAAAATCATGATTGCTGATTGATCCTCTTAAAAAGTGAACTCTCTTATGGACCTCTGTCACAGATTGAGCTTGGAGGGTATGTCTTCTATTGAATTTGCTTTAGATTAGCCTTCTTAGAGGAAGGGAAAGAGAGACCCTACATGTATAAGGTAAACCTAGAGTCCTTTCAGTTCGGACCCAGCCAACCTTGGAGTGGTTCATTATTTTTCAAGGAGAATGAGACACTTGAATGGTAGTCATGTTTAGTTGCTAAGCTTGAAATTTGCTTTGGCTTCCCTTTTGGGATATTGCCAGTTCCCAAAGCTGTTCAGAAAGCCGTCTCTGTATATGCTGCTTACTGAGCTGAAACTCACCTGTATGTGAGGCAGCAGTCCTTCTCCATCCAACTGTGTGTCTTCTCTAAGGCCCCAGGCTTTCACTCGTGCTCAGTTCCTTTGAACTTAATGTATGTTTGTTTCCTCATTTCTCCTTGAATCCTCAGTCATTCAGAAATACTTAACAAGATTGACCCATGACATTTGTCTTATTTGCCCAGACTAATAAGTTATCATTGAAAGCTAATTCGTACCTTATTGGAAGGTGGGGCGGGGCGGGGGGGGGGGGTGGGAATTAAAAATACTTCTACCTTTAAAGTTAAAACTTTAAATTGAGTGATCACAATACAGGGTCCTGGACAGAGCTGGAGAAAAACATAGAACAAAATTCTAACTGAAAAAGAAAGACCAGACTTGCTGGCCTGACAGAGACTGTAGAAACCCTGAGAGTTTGGCCTCCAGACACTCTTTCAGCTCAATAATGAGGTCACTCCTGGGGTTCACCATTTAGCCAAAGGTTGAACAGGCCCATGCAACAAAACAAGACTGAAGGGGCACACTAGCCCTGAGACAGGAACTGGAAGCCAGGAGAGAACGGGAAAGCTGGTAAAAGGGAACCCAGGATTGAGAAGGGAGAGTATTGACATTGTTGCGGGGTTGTTTACCAATGTCATAGAACAATGTGTGTACTAACTGTTTGATGAGAAACTAGTTTGTTCTGTAAACCTTCATCTAAAGTACAATATAAATAAATAAAGTTCAATTAAAAAGCAAAAGAAACTTTACATTGAAATGTCCTCTAGGTTATATTTTCTACCAGAGATAATGTCCTCTAACAGAAATTCCTTAATTGCTTGTGTCTTACATAACATCATGAATTTGATGTCCTTATAGGAATATCTCTTAAAGAGACACAAGGATAATCAAGAAAATAAGATCAAATCCAGTCCCAAAACAAAACAAAGCAAACTTAGGCTCATGCCCTGACCAATCAAATCTGTTAATCAGATTTTTGGTGGAATCAGTGACAGCATCAGTACTTTCAGTGTTAGCCAGGTGATTCTAAAGTGTAGACAAAGTTGGAAATCATTGTAATGGAGAATCCATGTAGGAACAGCATTAGATAGGACAATTCATTCATCCGGAGCCCTGGTGGCGCAGTGGTTAAGAGCTCGCCTGCTAACCAAAAGGTCAGCAGTTGAATGCACCAGACATTCCTTGGAAACCCTATAGGGCATCCAGGTATTTAACAAATGTTTACTAAGAAAATATTTTATGTCAGGGACTGGGTTACAAAGCTCGCTCTCTCTTTGAGGAACTCAGAGACAAACAGTACAGAGCAGAAAGCAAGGACATGAAAAGGCTCCAATATTTGGAAAAAACAAAACAAAACATGGTAATTAGAACTTGAGACCTCTAATGATACTTTTCCTGGTGAGTTTCATAAAGCTATGTAGGTTGTTATAACACAGAACTGGTCAGTTCATGATGTCTGATCACTCTTTTGTAGCAGGACTGATGAGTTGAATTGAATCCCATATAATTCCTAGTGGAAACCCTGGTGGTGTGGTGATTAAGAGCTACGGCTGCTAACCAAAAGGTCGGCAGTTCGAATCCACCAGGTGCTCCTTGGAAACCCTATGGGGTAGTTCTACTCTGTCCTATAGGGTCGCTATGAGTTGGAATCGACTTGAAGGCAATAGGTTTAACGGGTTTTATAGTTCCTAGCACAGCATCTTGGAGGGAAGAAGAATTTCCAAAATATTTGCTTAGTGCCTGGCCAGTGGCCACATATGAAGTGATTTTTCTTTCACCCTAAATTCTTATTATAAAAAAAAAAAAAAAAAAGATACTGGACTAATTAAGATCAGTTAAACTAATAGATTTTGTTTTTTGTGTTTTAAGCCTTTCTATATACCTCTTTTATATACCTCTTCTCTGTCTGGCTAGTTATATCTACCTCTAAGACAGATATCTCTACCTCTAAATAATATTGGACTTTAAATTTAATTAAAACTATTGTTATATTGAAGAGTTCAAATGCAATGAAAGCACTTGTTTTGGTAATGGAATTGATATCGCATTTTCTTTTAAGGAGGTGAAAGCACGGACAATGGTTAGGAGTCAGGAAACATGGTTCTCCTGGCTGTTTTGCCATGAGGAAGTTGTATGAACTTCTGCAAATCACTTCATCTTCAGATCAAATAGAATAGTCCCTTATATGCCAAGGACTATGCTCAATGGGTAGATAAGAATGTTGAGATAAAGTGTTTTTCCTTCTGTAAAATAAGTAGTGGAACTGGATAGCACGTGAGTCCCTTACCAACGCTGAAATTTTATTATTCTAAAATTCTAGAGCTAGAGGATATCCGTGACTTGAGTGTGTAACACTCCCTCTAAGTATTAGTTGTTCCTCTGTATGTTGTTGTCATTAGGTGCCATCAACTCAGCTCCAACTCATAGCTATCTTATGTATAAGAGAAGGCAACGTTGCCCAGTCCTCACAATAGTAGGTGTGTTTGAGCCCACTGTTGCAGCCACTGTGTCAATCCATCTTGTTGAGGGTCTCCTTCTTTTTCACTGACCATCTACATTACCAAGCATGATGTCCTTCTCCAGGAATTGGTCTCTCCTGATAACATGTCCAAAATAACTGAGACGAAGTCTCGCCATCCTTGCTTCTAAGGAGCATTCTGGCTGTACTTCTTCAAAGACAGACTTGTTCTTTCTTCTAGCCGTCCCTGGTATATTTAATATTCTTCACCTATACCGTAATTCAAATGTGTCATTTCTTCCTCTGAATAATGTTGAAATAAAAATAGACAGTATTATTTCAAGCAGTTGTTTTGAGGATTGCCTGAAATGTTTGTAGATTTTATAGCAAATGAAAGTCATTTGATAAACACTCAAAATTGACAAGTATTTTAGGAAATAGCCATGTAGTGTACGTTTTAACTTCTTTTAAATTAAAAAAAAAAAAAAAAAAACACCTTGAAATAATAATGTAGGGATCAATTCTTCAGCTCTAGAGTATGTAAGAAACACCTTGGGTGATTATTTAGGCATGTAACCTGTATTTTTATTTTCAAGGAAATCATGTTTTGAAAAACACCATAAACTGAGCCACAGACCTATACGAAGTACATGGCATTCAGGGGTCTTTTAGTTTTATTTTAATCTAAGAAAGGCATGTGTGTGGTGTTTGTCTTCAGGTCGACTATTCGAAGTTGGTGAAAATTAGACTATTTCCCTTGTTACCAGAAACTGATTTTGGCAATTATAGAAGTGAATGGGTTTTTAGAAAACCACCACCATGTGATAGAAACAGTTCAATAAAATATGCTTAATGTTTCAGATGTCATTACTATGCTGAATCTTTCTGTCATTGTTGCCACTTTAGCCACTACACACTTCAGCCACTTTTCTGAAAGGTTATATTCTCACTTCTGTTAGGTAATTCCAGGTATTCTGAATTAAAACCTTCTGTTAAAGAAAATCTTCTTAAATTACTCCAGAAATTAAAGTGAATGTAACAATAATGTTCACTTTTAATCTGTCATATTGGCAACAATTTAAAAAGTTGTTATTCTCAGGGCTGGCAAGAACGTGAAGAGACCCTTGTGGGCTGCTTTTCTCAGTGAAAGGATCATTAGTATTTTCAGCAGCCATTCAAGTATTAATGTAGACCCTCCCCTTCTACCCCCGAACTCCCAAACACAGAGTCTTTGATTCAGGAATTCTACTTCTAGGATTTTTTTCCTAGGCAGACGCTTGCATGAATATGTAAATATTTAGATACAAGATTATCTATTGTAACATTCTTTGTTAATAGCAAAAATCCGAAAATAATCAATCGATGGAGAGAATGGTAAATAAATGATGCTACATGCAAGGAATTCTGTGCAGCCATAAAAACAAGTTGTTGCTGATTTGCAGAAAGATTCCAGATATATTGATAAATGCGAAAGTCAGTTTGCACAGAAGGATGCATAATATAATCCCAGTTGTGTATTTTTTAAGTGTGTGGGGTGTTTTGTTTATGTACTAACGTGTATGCATAGATAAACGCACAGAGATAAGCTTGAATAGACACAGACATTTCTGGAAGGAGTCCAAGATAATTTCAAGTGGTGTGTGTGTGTGTGTGCACGTGTATCTGTGTGTGCACAGGCTCATCAACATGTGTTTGTTTAGGGAAGGACTTTCTGCATTTCTTTAATATTTGTTTTGTATTTTTTATCATAATAATAACATGAGGCATAAAGCATTAAGGGAGAATGTAGCACATTAATGAAGAAACATTGATTTATAGTAAAGAATAGCATTTCATGTAAGCTGATAGAGAAAAGCAAGTCCAATAAGAGCTGGAAGCAGAAATAGGAAAACCCACAGTCATTGCCATTTTGGATTGCTAAAGAATTGACGCTGTGCTTTCCCTGATGTAAGGCTTTAAGTCTTGTCATGTGTGTGAGTCAGAAAATTAGGGGCAATGTTATTTCATCCTATCTTTTCCGAGCCACATTAACAATATGTGATAAATAAGGCCTGCCACATGATGTAGCTAAAGAGCATTCATTCATTTATTCACTCAGCGAGGACTGAAATACTACTCTACGTGATCAGTAGTATATCCTCAAGGTGGGCTCTGCCTGATACTTAGCCAAATGACTTACTCTTTAAGGATAAAGATTATCGAAAACCAAAACCAAACCCAGTGCCGTCGAGTCGATTCCGACTCATAGCCACCCTGTACCACATGGTAGAACTTCCCCATAGAGTTTCCAAGGAGGACCTGGCGGATTCGAACTGCTGACCCTTTGGTTAGCAGCTGTAGCACTTAACCACTACACCACCCGGGTTTCCTAGGATAAAGATTAAATAATAAAAATAGAGAGAGAAAGAGCAAAGCATTAAGATCAGCATATAATATGTGTCGAATGAACTGTAGCTATTAGCATTGTTCTGGAGCCCTGGTGGCATAGTGGTTAAGAGCTCGGCTGCTAACCAAAAGATCAGCAGTTTGAATCCACCAGCCGCTTCTTGGAAACCCTGCAAGGCAGTTCTACTCTGTCCTGTAGGGTCACTATGAGTCAGAATCTACTCAGTGGCAGTGGATTTGGTTTGGTTTTTGGTATTAGTGCTGTTTGGAGCCTTGGTGGTGCAGTAGTCAAGAGCTCAGCTGCTAACCAAAAGTTCGGCAGTTGGAATCCACCAGCCGCTCCTTGGAAACCCTATGGGGCAGTTCTACTTGGTCCTGTAGGGTCGTTAAGAGTCAGAATGGACTCAAGAACAAAGAGTTGATATTAGCATTGTTTGCTTTTCTACATGGGTTCACTTGCTGAACACATCTTGATTTTGGGGAGAGAATTAAGTGCTGGAGAAAACATTTCCCTTAGCCATATTTTAGAGAAAAAAAATCTACCTACAGGGATCAGTTGGTACAAATCAATCCTCAGTACTGGAGTAAGTTACAAATCTTTTTGTGAATACAGAGACTTTTACCCCCAAATTTCCAAGGGTGTGTGTATCTTTCGTATTATAACACTTTCATTTCTCCGAGACTTTACATTTGATTTTCAGTTTATACCATGTCCTTTCTTTACTCTTGAATGCATAGTCAGTGTTTAAGAAAGATAATGATGGTTAGATCTGCTAAAAAGGAAAATTAAAGATTAAATCAGTGCTAAATGGTAAAGCTGGGAGTTGGGATTCACTGGTGCAGGGTTCAAAATCTAACTGGGCAAGTTGAAATTCTCTCTGTGCATCTGCTTTATTGTCGTAAAATGGAGATTTAAAAACAAAACAAACAAAAAAAACCCATTTCCAGCCAGTCTATGCTGACACATAGCAACCCTATAGGACAGGGGACATCTGCCCCATAGAGTTTCCAAGGAGCGCATGGTGGATTCGAACTGCTCACCTTTTGTTAGCAGTTGTTGCACTTAGCCACTACGCTACCAGCGTTTCCAAAATGGAGATAAAAACACCTAAATCACAGGGTTGCAGCAGGACAGAAGCCTTCAGTGTTGTACGTTCACCAAGCATCTAGCAAAGTACTCCTTAGAGTCAACATTTAAAAAGGGATAGTTGTTTTGATGATAATGATTTTTGAGATAAAATACACTTTGATGCATGAAAAATGTAATTAATAAGTCTTCTATTCTTTTCCTATAATTTTCTTTTCTTTTATAACCAGGTAAGAAACTTAGTAATTCTTTTCCACTATAATCAGCATGTCACAGGTCGGCACTATTTTTCAGGGTTATATCCTATCAACAGTAGACATTATAAATCATTTTTACGAGAATTCAGACCCAGCTTAACGTGCCAAAACATTGTGGGTTTATGCTATCTGCTGACCTTTAACTCTATAAATTTAACTGTGGAATTCTGGCTTAAATTATTCATAGTTATTTTGTTTAATAATTTATAAGGACATAACTTCCTTTTTAAGACACTAGAAATATGGAATAATGCAACCACAATATTCAAAATAACTTGTTAGCAATAGTGCTATATTTGGAAAAAAAATTAAGCAATATACATGAGCTCAGTTTCCCCCCTTGGCTTCTGCTTTGTGTATGCATCAAGCGTAAAAAACTGACTAAAAGATGGCGTTTACCAAAATATCGTGTCTTTTTATATCTACCTAAGAAAAACTTAACTGAAAAGCTATGTGTCTCACTATACCTAAACGTTTCTTATAGCCTAGAGGATTATTGAAATGCATGAAGGAATTGATTTAAGAAAACAGGTAGATTTTTTTTTTTTTCCTCCCCAGAAGCCATATTATGTAAAAACTATTGCTAGGATACATCGAATTCTTAATGAAGAAGCCCAGGCAGTTCCAAGTATCCTAAATGGCAGAGAGGAAAAAAAAAAAAAAAAAAAAAAAATCCATCATTTAGGAAAATTTCTATTACTTAGAGCAATGCCTGATTATATCAAGGTGGGTTCTGCCCTTTTCCTTCAAATTCTCGATTTTATTTATTGATGTAATTTTTATCTCAGCATTTTCTGAACATTACTGCTTATTCACAGAAATAAATTAAGTCTTAAAAGAAGGCCTCATATCAATAGCTTATCCTGATATCAGGGAAAACTCAAGTGCTAGAGATAGAACTTAGTTAATTAAACAACTTGTATAAAATTGTATCATTGGAAAGAAATTCCTTGCATTTCACAATCTTACCCATTAGGCTTCTATGATTGAAGTAGTGAGGAGATTTCAAGACTGATTTAGATTTGAAATGCACTGTATTTCAAAGCATTATTTGATTTGATTTGAAGGGAATTGACTTTTTCTTGTAATCCAGCCACCTTTTCTAGTTCCATTTAGAAATGAGAAAGCTCTGTGACCCTCTCTGAAAATTTCAGCCTCAGGTGGAATTTTGAAAAAAGCTCAGCCATGTATTCTTGACTCCAGCTTTCAACCATAAGCCATTTTTAACAGGCTTCAAGTCAGCTTCATTCTTTGACTTGATATCAAAAACTTGATAGGTTTTGAAAATAGCTACTATATTCCTTTTAAATATAAAAATACTTTTAAAAATGTGTGCTTAATGCATTTGGAAGTAGGATGTACTAAAGAAAAAAATTTGAGTTTTTGAAGTTTAGGTGATCATATTAAATATGTTCTTATCTGAGAATACACTTGGCTGAGTGGATATATGCCCATGCCTTCAGCCCTGGAAAGTGTAAATGTAATCTTATTCAGAAAATAGGTCTTTACAGATGTAATTACCTTAGGGATCTCAAGAGAAGATCATCCCAGATTATCCAAGTGGGTCCTAAATCCAGTGACAAGGGTCCTTATAAGAAACAGAAGAAGGGACAGAGGGATAAGGAGAAGAAGGCCACTGTCGTAGTTCTCATGTTGCTATGACGGAAATACCACAAGTGGATGGCTTTAACAAACAGAAGTTTATTCTTTCACAGTCTAGTAGACTGGAAGTCCAAATTCAGATGTCAGCTCCAGGGAAATGCTTTCTGTCTCTGTTGGCTCCGTGTGAAGGTCCTTGTCATCAATCTTCCCTGGTCGAGAAGCTTCTTAGCACAGGGACCATGGGTCCAAAGGACGTGCTATTCTTCTGGCTCTTGTTTCTTGGTTGTATGAGGTCCTCCTGTCTCTCTGCTCACTTCTCTCTTTTATTCCTCAAAACATAGCTGCCTCAAATGTTTTGATACATCAAGCGTAAAAAACTGACTAAAAGATGGCATTTGCCAAAATATCGTGTCTTTTTATGATATCTACCTAAGAAAAACTTAAATGAAAACCTATGTGTCTCCCTATAGCTAAACATATCTGCCACTAATAGTACCTCATGAACATCATAGAGGTAGGATTTACAGCACACAGGAAAATCACATCAGACGACAAAATGGTGGATAATCACACAATCATGGGAATCACGGACTAGTCCAGTTGACACATACTCTGGGGAAATACGATTCAGTCCATAACAACCACATCAAGAAGGAGACAGAGACTAGAGTGATACTGCTATGAGGAAAGCAATGACTGGAACCACCAGAGGCTGGAAGATGCATAGAAGGATTCGCCCCTAGACCCTGGGGAGGGGATGTGCCCTCTCACATCTTGCCTTTGAACTTCTGGCCTCCAAAACTGTGAGAGAATGAGCGCCTGTTGTTTTAAGCCACGAAGTTTGAGGTAACTTTTTAGGGCAGCCATAGAAACTAATACAGATTGTTAAAACAGACTGCTTACTTGGAAACACATGGATTCATGGAATGGAGTTCAGCCAAAGATCCAGGTGACAGAATGAAAAGGATCCCTTTTTTCCTTTTAACTAAGAGAAAAATTCATTCTGCAGATGATAGTACCCTGAGTTATCTTAAAATTATGAGAGGTTTTTGCTCAGATTGAACCTTGACATATGATATTATCTTGTAGGCAATTCTTATTTCCTGCATCAATCATCATCTTTATATAAATGAGGAACATGTTGGCCAAGAGACACCAAAAACCACACAAACATTTCTCAGACACAAATGCAAATGGACGTTAGAGTAACCTGTTGCAGCGCCACCATAACCAAAAAAGCCAAACCCATTGTCATAGAGTTGATTCTGACTCAGAGTGACCCTACAGGACAGAGTGGAACTGCCCCATAAGGTTTCCAAGGAGTGTCTGATGGCTTTGAACTGCCGACCTTTTGGTTAGCAGCTGAGCTGTTAACCACTGTGCAACCAGGGCTCCAGTACCACCATAGCAGGGAACAAAATAATAACCATAGAATAAGAGGTAAAACCATTTGGTATTTCTTCAACATGTGATTTTAAAACTTTCCATCTTATGAAGAAGAAAAACTCTAATTTGCGAGAAACAGGAAGTCCAAGTTAAAATTTCTCATTCTAAAGTTAATAGTGGTTTCCCCCAGCTCAATACGTACGCAGTGTAGGAACCAAGAAAGAGAATCCATGAGGTGGTAAGACAGCAGTCTGCCAATTAGCCCATGAATATCCACCAGTATTTCTCTGTGTCAGGCACTGTGAACAGGCGTTCAGCAAACCACTGGAAATAGCTGTGCGAATGACCCTGCGTGTGACTGTGCTGTGGAGGAGAAAGACTGGTTGCTCTGAGGGAGGGCTCCGCTGGGTGACAACAGCCAAGAGGTTCACCCAGAGCTCCTCTGAAGAAGTGGTGCAGGAGCCACAGGAGTTGGATGAGTGAGGACAAGGAAAAGGCATTTCCTGAGATTGAAGGAAGGAAAACCAAGCAAGGGGTCATTGCAACTGGAGGTTAATATTTTTGCCAGAAAACAAACTTTGGCCTTAATTATCCCAACTATTGAAGTGAAGGCAGCATTAAGGTCCCCAAGCAAGGTGGGGCAGGGGGGGATCATGTATTGATTAGTCTATTTAAAAAAAAAAATTTTTTTTTTTTTTTTAGAGACTGATAAAGGTGGTAATTCACAATTAGCAAAAGATGTCTGAACCCAAAACTCACTACGGTCCCGTCCATTCTGACTCATAGTGACCCTACAGGATGGAATAGAACTGCCTCCCACAGGATTTCCAAGACTATAATCTTTACAGGCACAGACTGCCACATCTTTCTCCTGTGGAGCGGCTGGTGGGTTCGAACTACAGGCCATTTGGTTAGCAGCTGAGCACTTTCACCACTGCACCACCAGGGCTCCTAAAAGATGCCTGCGTAGTCAAAAGCATTTAGCAGCATATTTGTACGGTAGGGTGTTTTTAATTTCACAAAGGAGGGCTGTGGTTACCTGATTTGTTTTTATCAGCTTCAGTAGTTTGAGCACTCTCTTAGAATTCACACAATGAGACTAAATTGGAAATGTAACTAACAGGTGATCCATTAAGGACTTGAGTGCAGTTAAGTCTTCCTTTGGGATGTATACTTTTACAGCCAATAAACCTGGCCTTACTAGCTCCTAGACAGTTTGCTTGCCAATAATAAAACCTCGTAATGTAACAGAGCGACACCCAGTAGAGCCACTCCTCTTGGGTTTCCACAGTCAATATTGACTCTGGAAAGCCTGTTTAAAAGGCGTGGGATTCAGTATTCCACTAGATGCCCTTCTGGGACTCAGAAAGAAGGTGACGATATGACTCACATTTCAGTGACATTATTATTATTTTTCTTAATGTCGAAATCATTACCCGAAATGAAAGAGCAGCCACTGAATGGCTTTCATATTTGTGTTCAAAAATATTAATCCTCTGGTAGCCTAATGTATGCATATTGCTGGAAGGTAGACCTATGCTTTAAATCCTAACCAATTGATGGAAAGGTCATAAAAATTACATCTAGGAGGTGAGAATGACATTTCCCAGCAAGATATATTGTTACATAATAGATTGGGCAGCTAAAATGAAAGAACAGTGGTAATTGGCATGAAAGATAATTCAACATTAATATTTCAAGTATATGGCCATTTTTAGGGAAGCATCCTGAGATGTAGCAAATGCTTTAAAGCAGTGTATCACCGGCATTATTAGAATAGCTAATACAGCCTCTGCTTCATTATTAGAGAAGCTCAAAGTACGGGGTACATTTACAAGGACTAAACACACTTAAAAGACCAAAATGGTCATTACTAATTTGCTGTAATTGTTTCTAGATAATTACGAAATCATTTTTTAGATTATTATATTTTTAGGTTCATGAGACGCTAACCCTGGAAACGTCTTCAAAATCATTTCCTCTTGCTCTTTAATTTTAAAGAGCAAAGCCTTCTTACCTGTGGTCTTGCTCTCTTCCCATTCATTTCCCCACTGTTAGCAAAGTGAGGGATTGCTTTAAACTCATCTGCTTAAAATTTTTCAAAGGCCTCTCATTACCTACAGCATTTGCCAAATCATGTTCCATGAACAACTAGCTCAGCCTGCTGTTCATTTACGTTGTGTTCAATATGGGTTCCACAATCACATGTGTTCTGACAAGCTGGGTTAAACCCAATCAAACATTTATCTTTTCTGCAGACTTCTCATACCCTTTGATAGACATTGTTGACCAAACTTGTTTATACACAGAAGCATTTTTTTTTTTTCCTCAGATCATCTCCTGGGATTTGTGATTCAAGGAATACCTACCCTTTGACAAACACTACCCTGCAAAATAATGTTCACAATGCTAATCACAAAATGGCATTCCTTCAAGATTTGACTATGCCTTTTTGTTCAACTTCCTAGCTCTGTGTTCCACATTTAGACCCTAGGTTACAGTTATAAGCAACTAAATTAAACTTTTCAGAGAAAGTTGTTTTGCTGCATCCTGTCTTTGGGTTGTAGCTCCTGTTTTGCTCATTTGCCTCCTACTTGGCCTTCACAGATTCAGCTCATGTGTGAAAGCCACTCTTCACTCCCTTCCTTGTGTTACCTGCCACTTATGATGTCCCACAGCACTCTGACTTCATTTCCTGTTGAAGCTAATTATCCAAAGGAGCTGTCTTCCTGTTAACTTATGAGTCTCACCTACAAAAACCCCTTATCTTTTCAGTCAGGGCTCTGCTTCATAATCTTTGCCAGCACACTGCCTGGTATGTTTGTAGCGCTCACTGTGGACAGAATGGAGTGAGGAATGGTCAGGTGGCAAAATGAAGTTGTGTGGGTGCATGGTGTGTTTTTCAAGCCAATATGGGCTCCTTTGCCCCTGGTGGCACAGTGGTTAAGTGCTTGGCTGCAAACTGAAAGGTCGGTGGTTCAAACCCAACAGCCACTGTGCAGAAGAAAATGTGGGAGTCTGTTTTCATAAAGATTACAGCCTTGAAAACCCTAGGGGGCAGTTCTACTCTGTCCTATAGGGTCACTAAGAGTTGGAATAGACAAAGTGGCAACAGGTTTTCTGAGCTCTGCAATGACCTACAGACGTTTAATCCACCAAAACCAAACCAAACCCAGTGCCGTCGAGTCGATTCTGACTCATAGCAACCCTACAGGACAGAGTAGAACTGCCCATTAGAGTTTCCAAGGAGCGCCAGGCGGATTTGAACTGCCGACCCTTTGGTTAGCAGCCGTAGCACTTCACCGCTACGCCACCAGGGCTTCCGTTTAGCACTCAGTGCGTCGAAAATAGACCCGGGAAGATGGCGCTGTGATTACTTTAGCAGTGCCCTCAAGGAAATTCTAAAAATATATTCCTGAAGCAGAGAATAAAGAACACATAAACCCATTGCCATCGAGGCGATTTTGACTCATAGCCACCCAACAGGACAGGGTAGAACTGCCCCATAAGGTTTCTAAGGAGCCTCTGGTGGATTTGAACTACCGACCTTTTGGTTAGCAGCAGAGCTCTTAACCACTGACCCACCAGGACTCCAATAAGGATCAGACAATATAAAAGATAGTTTTGGAGTTTTAGATTTAGATCATAGGAGTAGGTTCTGAGTATTTTTGTTTTGAACTAGTGCATAGTGTACAGGCCCATTTTAGCAGCTAAACACGAGCTTACGAGAACCTTCAGATGCATTCTAGCTATTGGTAGGATGAAACTATTGAGTCTTTAGTTCTGAGGCAGCTTTTTCCTGCATCTAAGAATCACTGGGAATGATTTCACCATGGCTATTACTTGTTTGGCCTCTGCTGGTGAAGCTGCTATTCAGTTAAGCAAGCACGTCGGTTTACTGAGAGACAAATTGAAGTATGTTTTTTTGATGATGTGGAGAAAAAGAAAGTAAAGTAAGGAGAGGGAAAATTGGATTTTTCCTCTAAAAAATATGTATATATGGGGTCCTCTGTGCTATTCACCTCTTTCTACATAGCACATTAAAATGGTAAATACAAACTAAATTGGACCTTTCACAAATAGAGTTTTCGATATATGTGTATATACACACACACACTCAATAGATAGTGATGGAATGATACATACTAAGGTTGGTTCATGTATCTTAGCAGTAATACGTATTATAAGCTCATGACTCATGCTTCTTCTCCTAAAAGGTTTATCCCAAATTGTTCTTAATGAGGCAAATTCATTAGACACATTCCTGACTTCTTTGTGCTGTGTTCCCAGATGCTCCTAGAAAGAAGTATTAGGAAAAATGAGAGATCTGTCAGTACTCACTCATTAATTTGGCTTTAAAATAATATTTTGCCTGAAAAATACAAAAGTACTTTTGAAAATCTAATAGAGAAGCGGTTTAGGAAAACAGAGGCATAGAGCTAGCGGAGAGCCTGGGGAATGTGAAGGAGGTCACAGGGGAAATCACCAATTCAACAGGCCAGAGGAAGGGGGCAGAGAGGGAGTTGCCATGTTGGTGTGTCCTGACACCCAGGGGTGGAGACCAGAGTCCACTTCTCTAAGGGAAAATGCAAGGAGGGCAGGGGGCTTTGAATTCGAGGTCATCCCTCTCCTGCTTTGATCGATTATTTAGTTCAAAAAACCTCATTGTGCCTGGCCTTTTAATTTTCAGCTTGAAATAACAGAGAATGAGGGGCACATGAAAGTGTTTATAAAGAGGACAGATCTGTCTTCCTCCTGGGCTTGTTTAAGCATTGCCTATCCCTAGGCCTCAGGGTGAAATGCGTGCCCTCTCAAAGCCCCTTCTACATCTAGTAATACCTCCCATTTCTAGTAAAGTGAATTTTCATTAAATCCCGAATAGTTTTTTTCTTGTATTTTAATATTCAAGCATGGTGATTATAAGGAGGACTAGTGGCACAGTTGTTAAGTGCTCAGCTGCTAACGGAAAGTGGGCAGTTCTAACCCACCAGCGGCTCCACGGGAAAAAGATGTGGCAGTCTGCTTCCATAAAGATTTACAGCCTTGGAAACCCTATGGGGCAGTTCTACTTTGTCATATAGGGTCACGCTGATCAACTGGATGGCAGTGGGTTTGGTTTTCAATGATGGTTATGTTCATAAAAATTTTCCCCACACTGTCTGTAAACAGAGTCATACATACATTTGCCTTTTTCCTTTTTTTTTTTTTTTTTTCGTGAGAACATTTTTTTCCCCACACCCTGGGAACAATTGAATCACCACATGGACTTAGCAATATTGTAGTATGTCAAATCTGTAAAATATTACAGTTAATTATTTATGTTCTGTCATTATTATAATTTTCCTTCTGTGGATGTAGGTACAGTCTTTAGGGTAGGAGAGTGGTTTGTTGAATAAATGAATCTTAGGAGTTGAAGGCTGGGTGTGGCAATATAGGACAGGAAGCGAGTATGATGGTGGAAATGGAGGGAATGAAACATTATACCGGTTGCTGCTGAGTCAACTCCAACTCATGGCGACCCCATATGCGACAGACTAGAACTGTGCTCCATACGGTTTTCATTGGCTGATTTTTCAAAAGTAGATCTTCAGGCCTTCCCTCCCAGGTGCTTCTGGGTGAACTCAAACTGCCAGCCTTTTGGTTAGCAGCAGAGTGCATTAACGTTCTATACCACCCAAGGACTCCAGTGAAACATTATACCCAGACCAAACCAAACCTGTTGCCATCAAGTCGATTCCTACTCATAGCCACCCTATAGGGCAGAGAAGAACTTCCCCAGAGGGTCCCCAAGGAGCGGCTGGTGGATTCGAACTGCCAACATTTTGTGGTTTGCAGCAGTAGCTCTTAACCACTGTGCCACCATGGCTCCAATGAAATATTATATAGTCACCTATAAATCAGTCAGAACTTGGGTCATCAGGCTGAATGTGAAAGGGTTTTGTTTACTAAACACTAATTTGGATGTAAAGATTGACTTTAAACAATGCATACCATGACTTCTATAATCAAGCTGTCTCATAGAAGTCCTAAATCAGAATTTTCATCTGAAGTCACATTTTATTTTATTCTTTTTGAAATAGATTCCTTCCCATCAACTCAAGATGGGCATAATCTTATATCTTATCTTTAAATTTAGTTTTTGTTAAGTCTATTAAACATCACTCTTTCTGATTAAATGAGCAACCAACTAAGTGCCATCTTTTCTTATCTGGTGCTTATTAACTACAGACCACACTGGTTTAAGATACGAAGTGGTTTATGGAACACTGAATTGAAACCATCTTTGTTAAAATACATTTGAAAGACACAACACAGGCACGTATCATTTTATTTCCATTTCCAACTGTCAGCAGAAATTGGAGGCAACACTCTTCCTTTCTGTTTGATTATTCTATTATCGACAGAATGAGGTGTGCTGGAGACATACATGCTGATTTAGTGTTGGGCTGATGAAACCATTCAGGTTGTGTGACGTGTCATTTTTCACTGTGGCCTTATCAAGGCGTTACAGCTGTGCCCGAACCAGGCCTGGTAATTGCTTTAGTTGCTTGTGGCAAAGTTATGTCAATGTCAGTCACTAAATGACTTTTGACTGCTTCATGTCAGATGTTCCCTCCAAAGAAAGAGGGTGGGGGACTTTTTACTCCTAGGTGTGGGTGTTAATCCAAAGTCTAAATGGACAAGTCCTTTTTTTTGTTTTGTTTCAATCAGAGTTTACATGCAAACGCTACCATTTTCTATGTTAAAATGAAGGGAACAGAATTAAGTTCATGATTCACTTCAAGTGTTCTCTTATATTGGCACCTTTCCCTTCTTGATCCTAAGGGTAAATGCAAGCCAAGTGCCACATTGAACGTAGACAGTATAATTATGGATAGGATGTTAGATGTGCTCCACTGTGCAATGTCTGCTTAGAACAATTTTCTAATGTTCATACAAGGAGCTCTGGTGGCCACATGGTTAACCCAAAGGTTGGTGGTTGGAACTCACCCAGTGGCTCAGCGGGACAAAGACCTGGCAATCTGCTTCTGTAGATTACAGCCGAGAAAACCTTAGGGTTCTACTCTGTCACAGGAGGTCGCTATAAGTTGAATTCAACTTGACAGTACCCAACAGCAACAATATATGTACAACTCCAGTGCCTTCTCCAAACTCATAAAAGGTTTAGTTTTTTTATTACGAAATTTTGATTTCAGGAGGAATATGCAAGTAAAGGGATTAGCTGTAAAAAATAGAAGCAACTACTTCTTCCAATAGTTGGTTTACATGTTGATCTTGATTAAGATTCAGCGGAACATGGACACTTGGTCACTGCTTATAGTATTTTACTTAAAAAAGAGATTATTTAGATGTCAGGAACTTGCAGGCGCTTTATATGGAATGCAAACAGTCTGTACTCAGGCCATCGGCAAGTGAATGAGGAATGTTTATTATGTGTTTGGCACACATGTGAACCTTCCCTACATTTAAGAAAAGAGACAGAGAAAAAAAATGTATATATATATATGTATCTATCAAAGTAAGTGTGAATTTTTTAAAGTAACCTCTGTATGATTGTCTTTAAAAAGTATATTTTCTCCACTAATTCACGTTTGTTGTAGGGAAATTAGAAAACACGGATGATGATCAAGATCACCTCTACTAAGATACACATGATTCTATCACCCAGAGATACAGAAATTCTGATACGTCTTCTTTCAGGCCTTTATAGGTATATATATTTGTATACCAGCAGCCATTGAGTCAGCTCTGACTCACAGTGACCACATGTATGTCAGAGTAAAACTGTAGTCCCTAGGGTTTTCAATGGCTGATTTCCTGGAAGTAGATCAACAGCCCTTTCTTCTGAGGTGCCTGTGGTTGGCCTAAAACTTTCAACCTAGAAGCCAATTGTGTTAATCATTTGTACTATCCAGGCACTCTGTATACCTATATGGACTATTACTACATAAAAAAAACACCCAGCACTGTACTATATCACAGTCTTCTCATTCAATAATACATTACTTCTATATCACTACATCTTTAGTTATTATATAATAGACAACCGTATTGATTTGCCATAATTAACCTAACTCCTCTTATTGGGCATTTTTTTTCCCTATCTATGCTATTATAAACAGTGTTGTGATCGCTGTTGTACATACATTATAAAATACTTGTTGAATAATTATTTCAAAAATTTTTTTTAGAAATACATTTATTGGATCAAAGGGTATGGCCATTTTAAGACTTTTGAAAGATATTGGCAACGTTATCACACCTCCAGGATATCTCTGCCAACTTGTGTTCTCAGAGCATTCAGGACTGTTGATTTCCCTGTCTTAGCCAAAATTGGAGGTTAGGACACTTTCAAAATTTTACCAGTTAAATGAGTGGAAAAAACTGCATTTCATTACTGTTGAGTTTCTTTGGAAATGAGTGGGAAAAAACTATTTCATTACTATTGACTTTCTCTGGATACAAGCGAGGTTGACTATTGTTTTCTAAATATTTTGGCTATTTCTAGTACTATAAGATTTCAAAACAAAAGATATTGATATATATGAAAATAGATAGTGAACATTTAAACTGGGCCTTGAGGAATGGGGTCAGGGTTTGGGGGACTGGCAGCAAATTCAGATACTTACAGGGACTCCCAGGCACGTGAGGTGAAGCCTTCAAGGGTGGGGACTGTCAAGAACTGCAGAGAACATACACCATAGTACTGGGACAGCTTCCTTGCCCCAGCCAGTGATGATATACGTCACAGAATGGAGGCTCATTTTGGTCTTCTTGTTTTTAAAAAGAAGTTTGAAATCTGGATCTTTGAATAAGAAATTTTCTGATTTTCAAATGTTGTCTGCGTATTTTGCCAAAATCCATCTCCTGGCCCTATGTGACAGATGGACCACCCATGTTAACCCATTGATTTGAGTAGAATGGCAGTCCAGATCAAGAGGCAAATCGGAACAGAGGCTGGGGAAGCTGGCAGGAGTTGGATGTAGAATTGGACTGTCTGTAAATCTAAATGGGTGAATGGAAATAGAGGAAAGGAAGGATGGCAGGGAAGTTAGGGTAGAGAGAGTTAGGGTATAGAGGGTGTTCACAGGCAGGCAGAAGTTTTTCTTGAATCCAGTTTAAAATAAAAATAAGTTTGCCGTTCCAGATGTGTTTTGTTTTGGCTGTGGAGGAATGACATGAGAACTGACAAGAGAACTATAAGAAGAAAGCCCAGAGAGGTTGTTCTATATTCTAGACAAAACATGATGAAGCACTAGAATTAGGTGAAGGTCTTAGTGGCAGAGAAATGGGGATAGAGACAAAGGCTTGAAGGAGAACTCAATAACCTGTGATAAGCTATCACATAAAAGATGCCCTTTCACTCATGTCCCTTGTGTTTTTAATCTTTTTGTGATTTAGATTTTATATCTTTCCTCTTATAGATATAGCTATCCCTATGGGGGACAGTTTCAGGAGGCAATAGTAGACATTGATAAATGTGTAGTATATTCCTAGCCGTTTATAATTGAATTATAGGGTAAAACAGTGATTGGTTACATGTGAATGTTAATGATTAAAAAGAGCATAATTTATACTACTAAACCCTTGTAAAGTTATTAATAATACATAATAATTTTTCAAAGCCCCCCTAAATAACTGAAGATACTGGTAATTTGGGAACAGTGTAACATTAGTTCAGTACTAAACTAATCAGTTGAGGCTAAGCTGTGCTTTAACTGTGTAAATAGGTCATCAGCAGTAGCTAAAGGAGACTAAAAGGGGCACATAAATCACTTTTAGTCTCTCAAATAAAGCACCTGTAATTAATTGTAGGCCACATGACTGGTTATAAGTATTAAAATGAAGGAATACAGGTATAATAATATAAAGGTTTTGAAATTTAGGTGCCTAGGATAACTAATTTCTTGGGATAAGATAATTTAAAATACATCAATTTGTCAAATGGTCTCTGAACTATAGGAAACCCGTAGAGTAAAATTGATAATAATGACTTCTTAGTTATGTTATCGCCAAGTCAGTTTCGACTCATGGCTCGACCTCATATATGTATAGAGTACGACTACACTTCATATGATTTTCAAGTCTGTGACCTTACGGAAGCCTTGAGTGGTGTCTTGGTTAACTAGGGCTGCTGTAACAGAAACACCATAAGAGGATGGCTTTAACAAAGAGAAATTTATTCTCTCACAGTTCAGGAGGTTGGAAGTCTGAAATAACGGTACCAGCTCCAGGGGAAGGATTTTTTCTGTTGGCTCTTGGGGAAGGTCCCTGTCATCAGTTTACCCCTGGCCTAGGAGCTTCTCAGCACAGGGATCCCAGGTCCAAAGGACGCACCTGCTCCTGGCTCTTTTTGCTTGGTGTTAAGGAGGTCCCCTGTCTCTCTGCTCACTTCTCCCTTTTATATCTCAAAACAGATCGACTCAAGATACAACCTAACCTCGTAGATTAAGTCCTGCCTCATTAACATAGCTGCCTCTAATCCTGGCTCATTAACATCGTAGAGGTAGGATTTACGACACACAGGATAATTATATCAGATCACAAAATTGAGGACAATCACACAATACTGGGAATCATGGCCAAGTTGACACACATTTTTCAGGGACACAATTCAATGCATAACAAGTGGGTTCAGATACCAACCTTTCAGCTAGTAGTCAAAAGCTTAATCATTGCACTACCCAAGGACTTTTAATATTGAACTAGCCAAAAGCAATTGTTGTAATTTTTAAGTTTAAGTTTTATATTTTTTATTAGGTAATATATTTACATGGATCAAAAATTAAAGATAAATACCAAAAAGTTTAAAGAGAAAAGCTTTTCCCACTTCTGGTGCAAAATTACTCAGTTCCCACACTGTCTTTCGGTACTGTTCCAAAACAAGCAGCCATTATGTTTATGTATTCTTCCACTTTCTTTATGCATAGGTAAGCACATTTAAAATATACCTATATTCTTGGTTTTTTCTTTTTTTCTGTTGTTACAAAAACACTTGCATAATATAGATAATCTCTTTCATTGCTTTTTTGTCTATTTGTTTGTTTTTTAACATGGCAGTATCTCTTCGAGATCTTTCCACATCACTACATGGAAAGTTCTCTTACGCTTGCTTACACCTGTGTATATTCCCTTCTATGGATATATCTAGTCTCTTTAACTAGTCCGCTCATGATGCAGATTTGATGGTTTGCAGTATTTGGCTATTACAGTGTTGCATATGTGCGACTCCAGTTGTAGGATAACTTTGAAATGCATTTTGAGTAGTTGTAACCCTTGCCACGTGTGTGAAGCAATCTTAGCATGTCTGACTCTGAGGAAGTCAGGTCAGTATTCCACTGTAGGTCTAAAAATTTGGGTTCTGATTAGTACTGGTGTATCCAGTGACGTTTACACCCAGACAATACTGCAGCATAAAGCAGAGACAGCTCCCTGCCATCAGAGTTCAGCAGCGCTTCCCGATTGCAGACTTCCTGATCATCTGGCTTCTGACAATAGCCCCATCATTCCTGCTCACCTGCACCCCTTTGGGAAGCTCCGCCCTATAGCTACTAATGTTCTGACATAGCAGGGCTCTCTGGTTACAAATATTAAATATCCTACACACCAGATTTAAGATGGAAGAGAGTTCAGTGGGGCAGCTTCCTATACATGTCCGGAAGTCCTCCAAGCTGTTGAACACGTCAAACCCAGCTGGAAATGGGTGCCCTGGGCCCACCTTAAACTCCTGCTCTTCCTCTTACTTCCAGAAGCAGAGGGGCTTGATGGAATCAATTTCAGTATCTCTACCCTGTCTTTTTTTTTTTTTTTTTTTACCCTGTCTTCTGATCCTTGCGTCATTTAGGCGGAGATCCGTAGCAGAGCTTAGAACTGGCAAAGCTCTCTGAGGTCTCTTTAAGAACCCTCTTCTGATTTCCATTTTGGTTAATATAAAATATATCATCTTTTATTATTAAATGTGGGAAGAAATTCAGAAAACTATTCTGTACATAGTGTTTTGTGGTATGCAGATGGAGTAGGTAGTACCTCTATGGAGAGATATTAATAAGAAGAATTTGAAAATGTTTTATATTATGATTCTCCCATTTGTTAAATGGAGCTAGAAGAAAGTGTCCCTTTAATGGTAGATAAACACTCATTTCAGCCTAGTGACCTACAGGCCAATAATGGGAAATTCAGAAGTTTAGATCTGTCAAGAGAAAGGATAGCCAACAGACCATGGAGTGATAGCCACTGTTAAGCTGATTTATAGGGAGTGTACTTTTCTGAAAGAGTAGAAAATTTGCTAATGAGGCCATGCCTGTACATACCAAAAGAAGACACTGTTTACTTTCTGAATGATGTAACTATCTTGTTTGTTCATGTTGATTTTTACAGATTTAATCAACCTGGGTTATCTCTAAACATCTTGTTATCTAGACATATTAGTATCTAAACGGGGAGCAGATAGAAAATTCTTTATAGCAATTATGTGTAGCCATCATGTGTTCATCACCAAAGGCATGTCTATTCAGAGAACCTGGTATCGCAGTGGTTAAAGCTCTTGGCTTCTAACCTAAATGTCTACAGTTGAAACCTACTAGCCACTCCGTGGGAGAAAGAAGGGGCAGTCAGCTCCTTTACAAGATTACAGCCTTGGAAACCCTATGGGGCAATTCTACTCTGTCCTAGAGGTCGCTGTGAGACAGAATCAACGCCACAGCAATAGCTTTTTTTTTTTTAAGCCTAAAGTTTAATATCTTTCTGATTCTTTGAAATCCCCTTTACTTTGCAGTTTCTTATGTAACCAAGGCCCAAGGCCATTCCAAAATTACTGATTTATTAATTCTACAAATACTCGCTAAGGGTTCATTGTGTGCAATACGTTGTGCTAGGTGTTGTAAGCATAAAAAAACTGAATAAGACAGTTACTGTTCCCAAGGATGTGTGCTGTTGTTATTAGGTGTTGTCCAGTCTGTTCCAACTCATAGCAACCCTGTGTACAAAAGAACGAAACACTGACAAGTCCTGCACCACCCTGACAGTTGTTATGCTTGAGCCCATTGTTGCGTCCACTGCATCGATCCATCTCATTGAGAATCTTCCTCTTTTTCCCTTATCTTCTACTTTACCAAGCATGATGCCCTTCTCTGGGGACTGGTCCCTCCTAATAACATGTTCAAAGTATGTGAGATGAAGTCTTGCCTTATCCTTGCTTCCAAGGAACATTCTGGCTGTACCTCTTCCAAGACATATTTGTTCCGTGTCATGGAAAAAGATAACCTTTGAGCTGGCCTGAAATGATGGGGTAGGGCGTGGATATGGGGAAATGGGAATAAGGGCCATTTGGGACAGAGAGAACTAAGCCTAGGAAGTGTGGTACAGGGTTGGAGAAGAGGAGATTGGCTGGAAACTTGAGTGACTGTAGCTGAAGTTGTGTCTGAAATGGAAGTTGAGACAAGATTGTGGAGGATCTTGGAAGCCAATGCTACAGAACCGGGAAGACAGAATGAAGTCCCAAAGCAATATGTCACAAATGACAGTGATAATGTTTATGTGGCCCCCTGGGGTCATTGGAAGAGGCTGCCCTCAAGGAAAGGTAATTGATCCAGGCCCTTCCTAGATGCCCCAGGTCCCACCTTGTCACAAATAGGACTGAGAGGATTAATATCTACTCCAAGCTTCTGTAATCCATTTATGGCCACCCTGTTCAGAAGCTTTGCTGTAGGCAACAGAATCATTGAAAGTTTTTGATCAGCGTTGTGACACAATAAGAGCTGTGCTTGAAGATGATTAACTTGGATGAATTGAAACGGTCCCAGACTGGAGAAGTTGCAATAATACAGGTAAGAAATTAGGGCAACAGCAGTGGTGTGAGAGAAGGGGCAGGGGTGTGCTTATCTCCAAATTATTTTAGTCCTGGATCTTTGGTAGGCTTTGTGCCTTTGCTATTTGATGTTTTCTGTCCATCTTTTTCTTTCAAATGAATATGGAAGAAGAAAGAGTATGGTAGAGAAAGAATTTCACTCTTTCTATGGGATTGTGGGGTGTGGCATTGTGTTTATAATCCCAATAGCAAAAGTTTTCATAAACACTAAAGCTAATTTTGTAATAAGTAGTCCATAGATATTAGACAGCTTACAGACCTGATGTGGGTACAAGGACATTTGGTAACTTTTGATACTTCCGCTATTTGAAAGATACGTATTTGCTGATGATATGCAATTCAAATTCACTTCCATAACCTGGAATTTTTGTGCACAAGTTTGTGAATGCTTGTTGAATGGATTAAGGAAGATATGTAGGAGCCATCAATAAAAAGTGGAGGCAATGATATTCAGGAATCAATTTGGATGTCTTATGGTATTAAATAAAACTTCATTTCATTATGTGACTGGGAGAACTATATTCATACATCTATATGTGTTACCTAGAGTGGTAAAACGTATTTGTGAAATCAATGTGAAATTGATATTTGGTTATTTATCATGGCAATTTCAGTGTTTCTTCAGGGGAATTTTAAAGAAAGCAATCAGTTTTAAATATACTTCATAAGTCAAGAAACATTCAAAGTATGAACTGACTTATTGGAAATTAAAAAGAATATCTAAACGTTCTTGAACTTTTAACTTATTGTTACTCATGGATATTGTGATGCCTTGTGCTGCTAACAGGATTATTTTAGTGCCTTTATCTGTCGATATATGCTACAGGTTTCATTGATTTTTATCTATGCTATCCCTGCAAGATGCATTTTTCTATTTTCTTTTGCTTTTAATACCCTTTTTTGATAGCCAGTTAATTGTATTGATTTTTTCCCTAGGTCAGTTATAATTTAGAGAAGAGTGTTTTAGTATATTTTGTATAGGACATATTGGCCGTTTTGGTTTATAACTGTAAAGACTCTGGAAAAATTAGCTATGAATGCTGCTAATTCGCTGAGTAGACTGCTGGGGCATTGGGCAGACAGCAGTAAAAAGGAATATTCCAAACTCATTATCGTAAGAGGCTTTCTCCAGAAACAGATTCATAAGATGAAAATGTACTTGCAGGAAGTTTATAGGTCTGTGTCCTCAGAATCAATGCCCCTGGGGGAAGTGAAGAAAGAAGAATTGCAGAAGGAAGAGTTGAACTGTGATTCAGTAAAAAGAAATCCCTCCGCTTCTCCCATGGGGAGCATTCAAAATGGAATAGCCCTTCCAGCCTTGAGGCAAGGGGGCTGGGCCTTGTACCTACACACTTGCCAGTCATGGCTCTTGGGTAGGAATGACGTTGAGCATTCCCTTGGGCTTTCAGCTGCCAGTAATCCCACCCAGTACCACCCAAGCAGCTGGGAAATGAGTGCCTTAGTCCAGAAGGAGGGATCAGAGTGGCATACTACAGCATCCCCTACAGCCCAAGTTATACAGGTCTAAAAAACAACTTTTATCAGAAGACGAATTCAATTTAAGGTATTAAATATTCCTTAACATTTGAAATATTTGGTATTTAGAATTTTTTTTTAGCAGAGTCTGCATATTTCTTTAGCTAAAACTATAGAAAATATTGTATTTCATAGTATCTTTAAAAACTGAGAGGAAATGATATTGTCTACATATCAAATTCTTCACTTTCATCTAACTCTCAAAAATATGATTAAATAACATTGATTAAATCACCCTTAGCAGTATAATTTGGTGGGTTTAGCAGTATAATAAATATCAGTGGAATTCACATCTTTTTTCTGGTAGTCAAGGACAAGGTATCTAGCTCTGTTCACTAACAGCCATAAAATGATTATTAATTGTTAAATAAGTCAATATAGGAAATACTTAATATAATACCAGTATTTTTGCATTTCTACTTTAAGGTTAAATCATGAAAATGAACTATCTTAATCACAACAATCTAATTTCTCCTTCATTTGAGATTACCTGTGTGTCAGTTTTTCAGATGGCCTGTGGTCAACAGCAACAAAGCCCTCAGGCAATCTGATGCCTCTAGTAGGGCTGTGAGCTTTGGCTGGTTCAGGATAGTCATGTGCCAAGAGCACCTGAAAGCACCAGTGTCCAACCTCCCTCTTTGGGAAACAAGCTCATTACAGCTTGGTTGCCCACTGCCTTCCATCCTAACCACACGTAGCACTGTTCCAAATAATCAAGGTAGAGGCACTGCAGTTTTGCCTTTACCGTTCTGCACATGCAGTGCTAGTTTTTTGGTTTTTCATTATTTTTTATTTCATATTGGCACTATACCGCACGCAGTGCCACTGAAGGTATAAGCCTAACACCTGGCATTTAAAATTAATTAGGAAACACCTCATTTAACATTATAAACATGTTACTCTGGTTCATGTGCTTGAAATTTGTGTTTTGAAATGTGGGTGGTCCTCTGCCAGTTAACTTAATTGTTTAGATTCTGGTGCTGATGAGCATGGAGTTGCCAGTTCATTTTCTATAAGGTCAAATTAGCTTCCCGTAGATAAAAATCACAGCGTATTTTTTTTTTCTTATAGTTTGAGATTTTGCAGTTGGGTGACACTATATTTCATAAAAAATAATTTCTCAGTCATTCTTCCTTGAGATTCACAACAATCACCAAAAGAAAGGTCAAGATGTATTTTCATTTCTATCCTCTCATTTTACAGATGAGGAATTTCATGTTTCTTAGAATTATTTTACTTGACACAGCTAGGTATTTGGTAAACCTGGTTCTCTGAATTTAGATCCTGTTCTCTTTCTTCTCCATTACCCTACACAGCGGTTCAAATCTGCAATCTGTCGTTTCAGGTCATTCATCTCAGAAGTGCCCAACATGGGTTATTTTGCTTTTATTACCAGCTAATTTGGACAACAATTTGATAAGCTGATATGAATCTCATATTGTCCTCTATATACCTGCAGTTCTTTGTATTCTCCATGATTTTGTTAACATCACATCTCTTCAAATACATTTAACCAAGTTTCTTCATCTTTTATCTATGGAAAGTATTCAGGATTAAGAATCATAGGCAAACTTCTGATATTACTGAAAATTAACGGTTGCATCAGCATCCTGATTAAAATTAGAAACTAGTTTTAATATTTAATTCATGCAGCATTTTAGTGTTCTGTTTTGAACAGCAAAAGGAATAAAAAAGTGTGTTAAGTTATCTGACTTCCATCCGGACTGTGTTTTTGGCTGGCTGGAGCTGAAGGGTGCATGGAGTCTCCTGTGATCCAAAGCGAAGATGCAGGGAGCCACTGCTAGCTTTCTTCTGTGTGCTCTGTGCCTCTGTGATAACAGTCTTGTGGGACTGAAATGTTTGGGAAGCTATTAAGGGCAGATAATATTGGTTTCACTATAGCAGAGATGAAACTGCAGGGAAGGGAAATGGCCTTACATAAAAAAATAATAGCATGCCTGAGATTTGGTTTAAAAAAAGAATAGTCTGTCTTCATCTGCTATTAATTATATAGAAGGTTTTAATTTTTGTCCAAATGAATATGTTGTGAATCATTCTTTTTGTTTGTTTAGATATTGTTAGAATAGTTATACATGATTATTAAAAAGTTTTTTTATCAGCTATTACATCCTCCATTTTCTTCTGAAGTAATGAATATAGAGGTTTTTACAAAGTTTGAATGCTTAACAGTGACACTTTATAGAATCAGCTTTTTCTTTTTTTTTTTTTTTTTATTGGTCAGTTAAAAGAGGGATGATAGTTTTGATGAGTAGCTCCTGTTCTGTTTTCAGCAATCAGTCCTATGTGTTCACTAACATTGATCTCAACATTTTTAAATAGAGGGGAACTGAGCATCTGATCTCATTACTGATTCTACAGAATACGTAGCATTTTATTTCTCTGAGGTCATAGACAATAAACTAGAGTGGTATGACAAATACCTGGATAATTCAGGCAAAAATGAGATTGCATTATTTATCAAGATTATTCTGGTTAAGCTAGAATTTTTTTTTTGTTGAAACTCTTCATTTCTTGAATTTCAGTCTCTTGGAATCTTTATATATATATATATAGGTATATTTGGAGCCCTTCTGGTGCAATGGTTAAGAGCTTGACTGCTAACCAAAAGGTTGGCAGTTCGAATCCACCAACTGCTCCTGGGAAACCCAACGGGGCAAGTTATACATATAGCAATTTACATCAATAAATAAATAATAATTGCCTACTGTGTGCACTGAATTACTTTTCTTCCTAGTTCATAACTTTTATCTTAAAAAAATATATGATTATTTACTTGTCCTGTTTTCTTCATCCTTATATTGGTCTGGTCTACAGTAGGCATTCAGGAAATATTTTTTAAGTGAACCAACTTGTGTGTGAGTACTGCAAATGAACTATTCCCAGCACTTAAGGCAAGTATGTCGCCAATGGAAAGTTCTGGCAAAGTTGGCTGATATTTAGTATACCGTATCAAATAATAGTTACAGTCTCTAGAGCAGGATTGCCTGGGTTTAAAGACTAATGACGTTGCTTATTAGTCATGTAGCCTTTGCTAAATTACTTAGTCTTTCTGTGTTTCAGTTTCTTCAACTATAAAAGAATTTTTTTTAAGTTTGAACAAGTTAATATATGTATAGTGCTTAAAATACACTTAATAAGTGCTCAAATATCAATATTACCTGCAATTATTGTTGTTATTTAAGCTAGCTTTACCAAACCTATGAAGAAGGACCAAGGCTACTATGTATGAGAAGATGGCTTGACTACAGAGGGTATGTTGAGTGGCTCCCAGAGGCCCACTTACCCCTTCATCCTTTCCACATTCTATGGCATCTGTTTTCAAGGCACTAGGTTTTTTGTTTGTATGCTTGTTTTGTTTTACTGTTGTTTTTCTTTTTTTTAAGGTTAGTTCAATTTCTCAAGAAAGCCCTTGGTAATATGTGTAAGTGTGGATGGGCTAAAAAGTCATTATTTAGAAGCCCTTATTTATTTACTACTAATTTATCAGTTTATCAAGCAATCAGAATTATGAAATAACTTAGTTCTGATGAGAGTGAGGGTATATAGAATAGAAAAAGGGGCGATGGTTGCTCAGAAGTCATCAGAAACAACTAAATCCAGGTACCAAAGCAAGGAAGAGAAGAGGCCAGTATCCTAGTTATCTAGTGCTGTTACAACGGAAGTATCACGAGTGGATGGCTTTAACAAACAGAAATTTATTCTCTCACAGTTTAAGACACTAGAAGTCTGAAATCAGGGTGCTGGCTCTAGGGGAAGGCTTTCTCTGTCAGCTGTGGGGGAAGGTACTCATCAATCTTCCCCTGGGCCTAGGAGCTTCTTAGCACAGGGACCCCAGGCCCAAAGGTTGCACTCTACTCACTGCTATTCTTTCTTAGTGGTAGTAGGTCTCCCTCTCATTGCTCACTTCTCTCTCCTTTTATCTCTTGTAAGATAAAAGATAATACAGGCCATACCCCAGGGGTACTCCCCTTACACCTGATAAGGGCTATAACCTAAGTAAGAGTGTTGTGTCCCACCCTAATCCCCTTATAACTGGTTGGCTGATCATATCAGGTGACATCATGGGGGGATGATTACATCATCCAAATTTACATCATTACATAACTGCCAAACCTCTGAGATTCATGGCCCAGCCAAGTTGACACATAATTTTGGGGGACAAAATTCAATCCATGACAGCCAGGAAAAAGCAAACATGAGGCAACATTTGTAAACTTACTTAGTGCTTAGAAATCCCTCTCTCTTTTCATTATAAAAATCCAATAAGATTTGTTAGTTCCCCATTTTATAGAGGCTCTAAGACTCAGAGAAATCCAGGTATCTGGTCAAGGTAATCTAGCTTAACTCTCCTTTCTTAGCTACTATTTCAATGCTCAGATTCATTTCAAATTTTTATTTTCTCCACAGTTATTTTGTTCTGAACTTAGCCTTGTTCAGTGGAAACACACTGAATGCTCAGGTTGCTGTTGAAGAGTTCCTGTGGTGATACAAGAAGAGAAGAAATTAAAATTAGAACATCATTGTTAAATAAAAAGCTTGCTGATGTTAGCCAGCAAAAATAATTCACAAAACCATTGTTGACTGACAATGATGTCATTTTTGTCCTCAAGGAACTGAGAGACTGGTTGGAGAGACAGACATGTAACTTAAATGTTTATCCTAGAGCTAAATGCCAAAGTCATATAAACAAAATCTTGTGTGAGTGCAAAGCAAGGAGTATTAATCACATTAGGAGGGCTCAAGGAAGTTTCAAGGGAGAAGGAGTACACCTGAGTAATGTGCAGAATTTAAAAAAGCAAAGCAATGTATAAAAAGGCATTCTAGTTCAAAAGGACAGCATAGGCAAAAGCCCAGAGCTGGAAAAAATGTGACAGGCGTAGGAATGTTATATAGTCCTATTTCTCATTTTTTCCTCCTACTAAGATGGTCAGAGCAAAAAGCTTAAATCATAACGGTCATAGACTTGGCATTTAGTATATTTACTTTATGCATTTTTCTAAGTGATTTTCCCTGTTTCTGACTCAACTCCATATGCATGCATGTCTTTTATAGATAGAATATTGACTATTGTTGTTGTTAGATGCTGTCGAGTTGGCTCTGATTCACAGTGACCATATGTACAACAGAAAGAAACACTGCCTGGTCCTGCACCATCCTCACAATGGTTGTTAATACTTGAGCCCATTGTTGCAGCCACTGTATCAATCCATCTTGTTGAGGGTCTTCCTCTTTTTCGCTGGCCGTCTACCAAGCATGTTGTTCTTTTCCAGCAACTGATCCCTCCTGATAACAAGTCCAAACTATGTGAGATGAAGTTTCACTATCCTTGCTTCTAAGGAGCATTCTGGCTGCACTTCCTTCAAGACATACTTGTTCGTTCTTCTGGCAGTCTGTGGTATATTCAATATTCTTCACAAACACCACAATTCAAAGGCATCAATTCTTCTTTGGTCTTCCTTGTTCATTATCCAGCTTTCACAAGCATATGACGCAATTGAAAACACCATGGCTTGGGTCAGACTCACCTGAGTCTTCAAGCTGATATCTTTACATTTCAACACTTTAAAGAGGTCTTTTGCAGCAAATTTGCTCAATGCAATGTGACTTTTGATTTTTTGACTGCTGCTTCCATGGGTGCTGGTTGTGGAGCTAAGTAAAACAAAACCCTTGACAATTTCAACCTTTTCTCCGTTTATCATGATGTGGCTTATTGGTCCAGTTGTAAGGATTTTTATTTTCTTTATGTTGAGGTGTAATCCATACTGAAGGCTGTGTGTGGTCTTTGATCTTCATCAGTAAGTACTACAAGTCTTCTTCACTTTCAGCAAACAAGGTTGTGTCACCTGCATATTGGAAGTTGTTAATGAGCCTTCCTCCAATCCTGATGCCCCATTCTTCTTCGTATAGTCCAGCTTCTCAGATTATTTATTCAGCATACAGATTGAGTAAGTATGGTGAACGGATACAACCCTGGCACACACCTTTCATGACTTTAAACCACACAGTATCCCCTTGTTCTGTTGGAAAGACTGCCTCTGCATCTACGTTCAGGTTCCTCATGAGTGTAATCAAATGTTCTGGAATTCTCATTCTTCACAATATTATCCATAATTTGTTATGATCCATAATTTGTTAGTTCCCTGTCGATGTATATTGACTGTAAGTAAATTTAAGTACAGTTCCAGTTTGTCTTGAATCAGTGGCTTGCGGCCAACCCAGCCTAAGCAGGCCTCTTATGTAGTAAAGCTGTATCTTTGAGATTGCTTAAGCTTTTATGTGAGAATAACAACTACTGATCTTTTGTCTTGAGTACCATGACCATCTAATTTCTTTGAGAATCATTATTCTTGTTTCTAACACTAGACCTTTACTATACAACCTTTCGTGAATTAGTGGTCTACTGTAAGAAAAATTGACATAACCAAAGTTTATAGCACCACTGCTTATCAAGACTCCATATACTTTGCCAAAATTTTCTGCAGGCAGTCTGATTTTAAAGGAGATAGATCATTCCCAGTTAGATCACTTCTAGTCAGCGAGTTTGAGAGAAATTTTGTTGAAAACTGCGCATGCAAATAAATGCCTCTTTCTAGTAATTTTATCATCCTTTTGATAAACATCAATAACCTGGAACTCCTGTCTGATAGTTAAGTGCACATTCCACTACAGCTCTTGTCAGTTTTTCTTGTCTATCAGAAAAGGCATTATTAAGAACTCACTGGGCACTTGTGCTGCCATGTATTCTCTGGACCCTACAAAACTGTTAGATTTAGTGTTTGGTTTCTCCTTCTGTCGGTGACTTCTCCTTAGATTTATTTTATAGCTTATTATTGAAAATTTAATGTTATCTAGACCCGCTCTGTGTCTTTGAAGTAGGATGTTACCTTCTAGGCAGATGTAGATGCACTCAGAAATTATCTTGACCTCAGTCTTATATATTCTTTAGCTTTTGCATTTTTCAAGTAACTCCACACATTTATTTTATTTGCTACATATTACATCCTTAAAAATGTCCCCATAATTTTGTAAATGAGGAAACTAAGGCTTAGAAACTTCAAGTGACACCCACAAGCCAATAATAGATAAAGATACCTAACTTCATGGTGCCACGTCTTTGTTCTTCTTTAGCTTGATGACTTCTTTTCTGAGCTAACAAACTGGCCAGAAACCGCTGCTTTTACTGATTTATTTATTTATTTATTTTTCTGTAGTGGAAGCAGACATTTTCCTAGTGGAGCTCGATATTGCTTTTATAAGGAAACATCCCTTTTGGTTTCTTATAGGTGATATAACTGTAAATTGATGTTTTACTTAATTTAATGGAAATGTTGGTGTTTCCATGCTTCTAACTCATACTAGACAATATGAACTAGATGATGAAAATCAGTACAAGTTTCCTGTCTGGGTTAAGCAGTAGATACAGGTTGAATTTGAAGTAAGCTTTGACATGAATCAAGGTATAGAATTAACCTAGTAATAAAGTCAAATGCAGTTTAACTTTTAATAAGTAACTGCTTTTAGTGGTAGTTCAAGTTAATAGGACAAGCAAGGTGGGTTCCAAGGAGTTAGAAGAGGATCATTTACTAAACGGATGCTTCCAAGTGTAGCACCATGGACAGCTCCCCAACAGCTGGGATGCTCTCAAATTCTGAGCCAAAACGGAATTTGCATCCTGAAATCCTCGCATTTGTTTGTTTTTGCTTTTCTAGCCTCTGACTCGAATTTTCTGACTCTAAAAATTGTATATATTTTTATTTTTTATGCTTGGCATGGCTCCTCTAAGTTCTAGAAAGCATACTCATTTCCACAAGAACATGTCATTCTTTACTTTAAGACCACCCCATTTTCTGGCTTGGTTCTCAACACAGGTCCTCAGGAAGCCAGCAAAAGGAGCAGGGAGAATTTCAGTCTCCTGTTTCTCCACGTGAAATTTATGAACTTTTTTATGGTGGCCTTCTCCTTTTTTTAAGCTGAAGCAAGATTCTCAGCCTAGGACTGTAGCCAATCTCTTCTGTATGAAATTGAAATTCTCACCGTTTTGAAGTGGTTATTTTATTTTAGTTTAGCTTTTCCTGTTTGAAGTAATGCTTTTGTTCCCTTTTTTGTGATGACCACAAGTAAAAGTCTTTATCACCGGCTTTCTCCTTAATCATTTGGTTGTTCTCTAGCCAATCTCTATTATACTGGAGTGCCTAAAACTGCGCTTTACAGAAATGTTAATATATCTCTTCTCCCCAAACTCTTTTTAATCCATCTGTTCAAGCTTTAATGTCGGAACAGTTTTATGTTCTATATACCACTATCATTTTTCTTCCTTTACCAAAACCAAGCAGGAATAAGGGAATTTAATATGCCAAGTCACCTCTTCTGAATCAGAAGAGCACACGCAGCTTATATTTTATAGTGCAAAGTAACAAAGCCAAACACCTTCCCATGTCTCTTGTCCCCCCTCCGAATTCAACAGCTACTTTAAAACTTTAAATCACTGGCCTTGTAGTTTTTAGCTATGATATAGAAAAGTTGTCTCTCAAGAGCACTCTTATATGATGGCCTTTGGGCAATAGAGAAATTATTGTTGGTCATTTCCATAGTGATTACAATTCCCAACTCTTTTGCATATTCCTATAGCGATAAATTCCTCATGTCTCTAAACTCTGCTATTTTCATAGGAGGAAAATTGGGCTTTTTCTGTAGGATTAAAGGTTTACTGTGTTTTTATCTCTTGCACAGATGAGATAAACCTTTTTTATACTACTTTGATAAAAGACTTTTTTAGAATTGATGACTTCTTGTTTTCCCATGAAACATTTTTTCAGATTCCAACTGCTGCTGCAAATGACAAATTATTCTATTCACACATTTTCGTTTCTGAGGTTTCCCTATTGACTGCCAATTATATCTGACAAACCCTGATTTTTTTTTTTTAAATAAAAGAACAATAGCCTAGTTGGTGCTCTCCTATATGAGCCTGGGATTTGCCATTGAATATATTATTATAAGTTATTATTTTTACAGGGTTTAACAGAGACATTAAATGCAATTATGTACTGTGAAATTTAAATTGCTCAGTAGCCACAGTAACAGAAACAAAACAAAACATGTTTTGTTTTAGTAAGTAATCATCATTAGGCATGTTTCAAATACTTGGATTTTAGAAGTTTTATATTTAGGAAGGAAGTAGCTAATATTTTCTGAGTACCTACTGTACTCATCATGACCCTATAGGACAGAGTAGAACTGCCCCATAGGGTTTCCAAAGAGTGGCTGGTGGATTTGAACTGCTGACCTTTTGGTTGGCAGCGGAGCTCTTAACCACTGTGGGGTTGCTATGTGTCCGGATTGATTCAATGGCAAGGGGTTTGGCTTGTTTGTTTGTTTTACTGTACGTCCATTACAGTAGAGATTGACTTGTATACAACAGCCAATTAAATCCTTAAAAATTAAGTGTTCTAATTTAATTATTATTCCTAATTACCATTGTCAATTATATAAAGCAATAAAGCTACACTTTTAAGTTTCTACTCAGAGAGATTAAGTAGTGTGTGTAAGGTCACTCATTAAATTAAGAAGCTATAATAAAAACCTAGATTCATTATGCTGTCTTCTGCCTGTGGAGGAGGCTGTATCCTGATATTACAATTTCTCTGTTCTGAGTTAACTGGATTTACTGTACTTCTGAGAATGGATTCCTAGATTTATTTCCCATAACCTAAGAAACTTAAAGTGCGGTCAAATGCATGTGATGATATCTGAAATCATTTTAGTAAGTCACTGTTTGTAGGGTGTTAAAATCACAAACACCATGTTTGAAGAAAAGTAAAGTGTAATTTTTTTTGTTAAATCATAAAATCATTTGATTAAAGTTGGCAATGACATGAGACAGAATTCTAAGTAATGTCCTTAATACTTGTCTCTTACTGTCTGGTCAGCTAATATAGATAAACTAGAAATAATTTTGGAAACTTGGCTAACTGTTAATACCTTTGCATCAGTAGAAGGATACAGGTATAGAGACTTTCTCTCCACCATCTTGTTCTTTATTCCTTGTGGTCTTACATTTTTTTTTTTTTCTCTCTCCAATGCATATTTTAGTAAGGAGAGCTTCTTTGTTGTTTTGTAGAATTTATTGAGACCAAAAGCCATTGCCGTCGAGTCAATTCCGACTCCTAGTGACCCTATAGTACAGAGTAGAACTGCTCCATAGAGTTTCAAAGGAGCTGCTGGTGGATTTGAACTGCCAACCCTTTGGTTAGCAGCCATAGCTCTTAAAACCACTACGCCACCAGGGTTTCGAAGTTGGAGCAAATATTTGAAAATTTGTATCCAATTTGAAAAAAAAAAAATAGATATTATGCCCAAGACATTAGTCTTCTGTGTATGCGTGTAATGAGTAGCACAAAGATTGCTCTGTTTACATCTCTATTTAATTCTTTAGCAATTGAGTAATAACTACATTATACATTTACGTGAAAGCAACTTTGCATGGGTTACTTCACTTTAAAAGCAAATTTTCATGGATCGAACATTTGCCTTCTAGCCTGGTTTCCATAAATTCTGCTGAACAATGAGGAAGCTTTTTTACTAAAAAGTAGATTTGAAAATACGGTAAGGAAATAAGTAATAAAGAATAACATGGTGAAGGAAATATATCTGGCTTAGCCTTCCTGTTAGATTCTTAGCTGCTTTAAGGCTGATGTGCGTTGCTGAGATAATCAGTAGTGGCCAGGGCGATATACTCAGAGGCTCTCAAATCACTTTAAATAATTGTTAAGAATTACATTTCTATTACTAACTTACATTTTCGTAAATCTTACTTAGTGCTTTCACATAAATAATAATTAAGATAATGAAAGTGTTTAAAGCCGTGAAGGCACTTGGAAAAACTCAGCACACTTCTCTTTTTACTGGATAGTCATCAACCTCTGCAAGAAGCTGTTGGTAAATATCTGGGCATGTTCTTCAAGGCCAATGTGTAGTTTATTCTGAATGCATAATCTTAAAAAAAAATGCACCTTTTTTTCTTTACAGCTTGAGAAGCAGAGTTTAATAGTCCCGAGAATTATGCACATTTTAGTACAAATAAGCTGAATAAACTTAATTGTTTTAGTGTCTGTCCTCTGCAGATTTCTACTACACATTGCCAAAAACAAAAACAAACCCATTACCATCCAGTGGACCCCGCCTCATAGTGACCCTATAAAACAGAGTAGAACTGCCGCATAGGGTTTCCAAGGAGCAGCTGGGGGATTGGAATTGCTGACCTTTAGGTTAGCAGCCGAGCTCTTGACCATTGTCAGTGTATTTTGCTGAGTGATTGAACAAGCTGCCGATTCTTCTAAAACCCTCTACAGCTCTCATTGTAGTAGCCACAGGTGTTTTACCATGCCTGGTAAAATTTTACAGCATTTGTGAATGAGAAATGGCAGTGCGTGTCTTTTTTCTGATTTTTCTCATTCTTTTTTTTTTTTTGGTTAGTTTCTTTGAAATTAAAAAAAAAAAAAAAAAGTAGCATTTTCTGCTGAGAATTCTGCAAATTATGCCTGGTTCCTTTTCCTTTTGCTTAGTATTCTGGTGATTTGCGTAGGCAATGCCCTGAAGTGGAATGTGAGGTAGTGGATAGAACCCACAAGCTCTGCATAGATTTGCTTACAGAGGCATTTATGTGTGTGAGAAATTGGTTACTGGAAATAAGGATTTCCTTGTACTTCATTGCCTATCTCAATTTTTTTTTTAATGTAGCTTATTACATGTTATTAGAAAGTTTCAAATCTCTTTACATGCAAAACAGTGTTTCAAAATTATGCTCTAATGTGAGCACAAATTAAAAAGAGGCAAATGAAATTGATATGTGGGTCCTATACCAACTGTGGAAAACATTCCCAAATCTGCCACCATCCAGTCAATTCCAACTCATAGTGACCCTGCAGGACAGAATAGATCTGCCCCATAGGGCTTCTAAGGCTGCTATGTTCATGGAAGCCGGCTGCCACATCTTTCTACTGCAGAGTGGCTGGTGGGTTTGAAACACTGACTTTTAAAGTATTAGACAAGCACTTAACCATGGGACCACCAGGACTCCTTTTACTTCTGCTAGTCACCTTTGTAATTTCTTTGACCTAATACTTGACTTCCCCCCCAGTATAAACCTTAACAGAAAACCAGGTCTCCTATCATTCTTACTGAGTCCTTGACCAAAATCAACTTGAACTTAGGTGAGAGCAATCGGTCTATTTCACAGTTGGCCCCTGGCCTTCTTCTGACTGATGATATTGAACATTTCCATCATTTCCACAGATGTAGTCAATTTAATTCCTGTGTATTCCATCTGGCGAGGTCCAAGTGTATTGTTACCTTTTATGTTGCTGAAAAAAGGTATTTGCAATGAAGAAGTCATTGGTCTTGCAAAATTTGTCATGGAATCTTAATTGTCATTTCTATCACCAGGGCCATATTTTCCAACTACTGTTCCTTCTTGTTTCCAACTTTCTCATTCCATTCACCATAATTATCAGTGCATCTTGATTGCATGTTTGATCAGTTTCAGACTAGAGAAGCTGGTGAAAATCTTCAATTTCAGGTCCTCAGAATTATTTGCTCAGGATACAGACTGACTAAGTGTGGTGAAAGGATACAATCCAGACACACATTTTCTGACTTTAAAACACACAGAATCTCCTTGTTCTGCTGCAACTACTGTCTCTTGGTCTAGCCATAGGTTCCTTGTGAGAACAATGAAATGTTCTGGAATTCCCATACTTTGCAATGTTATCCATAATTTGTTATGGATGATACTGTCAAACGCCTTTGCATAATCAGTAAAACACAGGTAGACATCTTTATGGTATTCTCTGCTTTTAGCCAAGATCCCCCTGTCCATTAGCAGTGATATCACTCTTTCCACACCCTTTTCTGAATCCTACTTGAATTTCTGGCAATTCCCTATCGATGTACTGCTGTAACCATTTTTGAGTTATCTTCAGCAAAATTTTACTTGTGTGTAATATTAATGATATTGTTCAATAATTTCCACATTTGGTTGGATCACCTTTCTTTGGAACAGTCACAAATATGGATCTCTTCCAGTCAGTAGACCAGGTTGCTGTCTTCCAAATTTCTTGAACATCAGAAGAGTCTCTGAAATTTGCTCTTAAATATAGAGTAGCTAAAGCAAATAGCAAAAATGATGAAGTAAAAGAGCTGAACAGAAGATTTCAAAGGGCCTTTTGAGAAGACAAAGTGTTATAATGAAATATAAAAAGATCTGGAGTTAGAAAACTAAAAGGGAAGAACACACTAAGCATTTCTCAAGCTGAAAAAACAAGAAAAAATTCAAGCCTCGAGTTGCAATACTGAAGAATTCTATGGTCAAAATATTGAACGACACAGGAAACATCAAAAGAAGGTGGAAGGAATATACAGAGTCACTGTGCCAAAAAGAATCAGTTGATATTCAACCATTTCAGGAGGGAGCATATGATCAAGAACCTATGGTATTGAAGGAAGAAGCCCAAGCTACACTGAAGGCACTGGCGAGAAACAAAGCTTCTGGAATTGAGAGAATACCGATAGAGATGTTTCAATAAGGGAAAGCAACACTGGAAGCGATCACTCATCTATGCCAAGCTCTTTAATTAGATGCTAATAATAGAGACATGGGAGTCGCTATATGGTGAAAACAGTTGAGTGCTTGACCACCAGCTGAAAGATTGGTGGTTTGAACACGCCTAGAGGTACATCTGAAGACAGTCTTTGAGATCTGCTTTTGAAAGGTCACAGCCTTGAAAACGTTATGGAGCAGTTCTCCTCTTCATACATAAGGCTGCTATAAGTCAAAATCAACTTGATGGCAGTGAACAATAAGAATGATAGAGATATGAGTCTTTAAATAAATGAAAATTTCTGAAATGCTTAGGAATTGGAGTTTTTGAGATTTTTACAGCTTACATTTTTGTTGTAATGAAATACTTCTTAAAACCTCTATAAAGTATGTCTAGTTTGATAAGAGAGTGAAAAATTGATTCTTTTACTTATTTGTAAATTATGTGCCTCAGGTTGACAATGGTAGGTATAATACACATTTTCAATATTGTGTATGGTTACGTTTTATTTTTAATATTCATAAAATGTTTATTCTTTTATGTCAACCAACAAAATAGAGAATATAAAAGAACTTGAAAAAATGTACACCCAAATAAATGTTACAATTATTAAATATTATAATTTTCATGGTGGTACAGTGGTTAAAAGCTATGGCTACTAACCAAAAGATAGGTAGTTTGAATCCACCAGCTGATCCTTGGAAACCCTGTAGGGCAGTTCTACTTTTTCCTGTAGGGTTGCTATGAGCTGGAATTGACTCAGTGGCAAAAGGTATAATTTGCATATCATTTATTTTAAATGTGAATTTTCAAGCATTGCATCATAACAATATACAAAAGAAGAATATTTTTTTTAATATCTTTTAAAAATAAAGACCTAGTTTATAATTTGAAAAATATGTTTTATGTGAATTTTCTTTAAAACTAGCATGGTACAATATTTCTTAGACTGCTAAAAAAAATCTTGATAATATTTCTACTATAAAAGTACTAAATGTTTTAAAGTGAAATAATCATATAGAGATTTAAAATATCTCATTTTTTAAAGCTATCAACTCATTTTTTTTTCCAAATTATTATTAAAAAGGACGAGTTTGAAGTGGTTAACAAGGGTGATCGTGACATTGCTGTTTTATTTTTATTATGCTTTGTCGGTAATGAATCTGTTTCCTACCTCTTCTTCTTATATTAAGAGGTCAATCAGGAATAAACAAAGATGATAATGAACCCTTGTCTAATCATGAGTATCGTCCAAATCTCACTTGATAATATGGACCCAGAAAGTGTTTTAAAATTCAATTGAATTCAGAGTGTTTAAAAAGATATACCGGAATTGACTCGACGGCACTGGGTAGGCTTTTTTAAAAAAAATATAAGACACTAACGTTATGTACAAAAGGTTTTTATATTTTTTCCCTTTGAAAATATATTCAGATGTATGGAATTATGTGGGTTTTTTTTTTTGTTTGTTTTTTTAGGTTTAAGATAACGGTCTTTCTGAACATGTTGTAATGAGGATATAATCCAAGAAAATGTTGCATTTCTATGCTTATGATCTTTAACACGGCTTTTCGACTGGCAAATTGTGGTAAATGTGCTTGACAAGGCAGAAAGCATCATTTGAGTTGATAGAAATTTCTTTTTCTCAACTTCACAAACTTCGAATAATTAGAGTTTTGCTTTCACTTAGATTTTGTTTTTAACAAAAGTAACACATGAATAGGAAAGAACAATTCATACACCAAAGATATAAAATGAAATTTACCTAACTCCTGTCCTCAATCTTAGTCCGCCTGCTCTTTCCTTCTATTTTACATAGCCCAATTTCTTGTTTCTTCTACCTTTAGCAGTAGCTGCGGTGGCGCAGTGGTTAAGTGCTATGGGTGCGAACCAAAAGGTCAGCAGTTTGAATCCATTGGGAGCTCCTTGGAAACTCTATGGGGCAGTTTTACTTTGCCTTATTGGGTCTCTATGAGTCAGAATCGACTCAACAGCAACAGGTTTGGTGTTTTGTTTTGTTTTGTTTTATTTTTAAATGAAGAATAAGCAGTTAACTCATTTACCCTTACCACTCTTCCCTTTATCTTTCTTCTTCCAATCTGGTTTTGATTTATTGATTTTTTTTTTTTTTACTCCTGTGTTTCATTTATTCTTATGTCGGCTATCTGCAGTAACCGTGAATGATGTATTGAAGCTGTGTTTCTTGCACCGTCGACTTTGACATTGCCTCTTGCCTATGTAGAATAAGGAAATTCCATCTTGTACCTCTTATCTCTCCACCAGCCCCCAATTTTTATAGGAGTAGTCAGCCTAAATACCCCAAGGGCTCCCTATCGTGCTCAGAAGGAGATCCAAGACCCTTAGCATGAGCCACAAAGCCCTACATACAATATCTGGCCACAGCCTTTTTTTTCTCCAATTCCAGCCTCTGTTCTTCTCCCTTTTCTCTTCTCTGACCTTGAGCTTCTTGCTGGAATTCGAATGTGACAAACCAGTTCCTGTGGCACAGACCATTGGATACACTGCCTAGATTGCTCCTCCCACCAACAGATGCATGGCCACCCCTCTGGATCCTCAGGATTCTGCTAAATGTGTCCTCTCCACTTTACAACTTTTTGCGAAATAGGTATGCACCAGCATTCCTCTCTGTTACTCTATTGGCTGTATTTATTGTCATAGCATTTACCACTGTCCTAGTCAGCTGGTACTGCTATAACAGAAAAGCCACATGTGAATGGCTTTAACAGAGAGAAATTTATTCTTTCGTAGTCTAGGAGGCTAGAAGTCCGAATTCAGGGCCCCAGCTCTAGGGGAAGGCTTTCTCTCTCTGTTAGCTCTGGTGGAAGATCCTTGTCATCCATCTTCCCCTGGTCTAGGAGCTTCTTGACATAGGTACTCTGGGTCCAAAATATTTGCTTCACTCCTGGCTCTTCTTGCTTGGTGATGATGAAGTCCTTCTCCTCTCTGCTTGATTCTCTTTTATATCTTAAAAGAGATAGACTCAAGATACAACCTAATCTTGTGGATTGAGTCCTGCCTCACTAACATAACTGCTTGTAATTCTGTCTCAGTAACATCATAGATGTAGGATTTACAACACATAGGATTATCAGATCACAAAATAGAGGACAACCACACAATACTGGGAAGCATGGCCTAGCCAGGTTGACACACAGTTTGTGGGGGACGCAATTCAATCCATAGCAACCATTATCTGACTTTATACTATATACATAATGTTCATATGACTGCTTTTCTCCCTAATATTAGCTCCTTTGAGCGGTCAGGAATTTCATGTTTTTGTTGCTGAATGCAGTTATCGGAGCAGTACTTGGCACAGAGCAGACACTTAGATATGTGTTGAATTAATTCATTTGCATAGTTTAGAAAATTTACATAATGTTCTCTACTACTAATTAAGCCTTCTGTACTTTGTCTATTGATTGATTCTAAGGTTGAACACCAACAAGTAATGTTTGCAGTGTCATTAATATGTTAGCATTAGACATTGCAGAACCCTGGGCTATAACTGGGTCTACAGAGAAGGACACAGGACTTTGGAGCTAAATCCGTGCCTCCCTAAGAGAGGGTGCCAAGCTTCAAGGCCAAAGGCACCTGTTTTATAATCTATCAATTGCTCAAAACAATGTCATGTTTTAATTTTTGTACTTGTTTTATGATTTTCTTGTACAGATTTTATTTCCCATGAGATTTCCAACTGCATTTCATTTATATCAACAATTACGTGAGTGTGGTCAGGCATATCTCTAGGACAATCTGATTCCTGATTATATTATTTGAAAGATGTCCTAAATTGGAGAAACTCTCTTTAAGGCGTGCTCGGAAGTTGCCATCATGGGATTTTGTTTCATTGAATTCCAAGGTTAATTCTTCTCTTTCTTGAATCCTTTAATCTCCTCCTTGTTGGATTCCGTCTTTGTTTTATTCAGTCAGAGTGCTCCGGAGATAGGCTTTCAGTTCACATACATCTAATGATGTCTTTATTTCCTGCATATGTGGCAGATGGTTCGCTTAGGTGTGAATTATATTTTGAATTCCTTTTCCCTTAGACGTATTATTCACTGTTATTGAGCATCCTATATAGAAAATCGGACACCAACCAGACCCTTGCCCTGTGGAGGACTGTTTGGTACCCGACATTCTATAACTTTTCGTTTGTTTTTATCTTTGAAATTTCATGAGTCTCCGTGGAGGTTTTCCTTTTTTTGTTTGTTTTTATTTAACTTATCAATATGTGAGTCTTTTTTATGACCAGAATATATATGCATATATGTGTGTGTGTGTGTGTGTGTTTTGGAAAATAACTTCCTCATATTTACTTATTTTTAATATCTTCTCTTTTCCATCTTTCCTTTTCTTTTACTGGTTGAAGTAAATTTGGAAATTCCTGGACTGATCCTCTGTCTCTCGTAACATTTCTGGTTTTCAGTTTTCAAATCTTTTTGCTTTACTTTGTGGGAGAAGTCCTTTTATACATTTGTGTTTGTATGTATGTATGAATGTTTGTTTATTTGTATTTATTTATGGTTTTTCCAAATTTCAACTTTTGTATATCTAACCTCTCACAGTCCCTCTCTTCCTTGTCCTCCTCTTCCTCCTCACTGTCTTTACACCTTCTTTTCTGAATGTAATTTTGGAATGCATGGTTATAAATCTTGACTCATAAGAGCAGAATGGTTCCCTTGTTGGGACATTTCAGAGTGTGGGGATCCTGATGTATTATGTCACACCTTGACTCAGAAGTTATCCTATGTTCGGGGCTAGGAGAATTGCAAAGATAAACATCTCAGCACAACATTTAATTGGGGCCAACTACAATATCCAGCAGTCCACAAGAATTGAGTGTTCAGCCAGAAGCTTGAAAAAATCAAGGAGTTAATAAGAGCTCAGGAAAGATTGGCACAGGGAAGGAGCCCAGAAGGACACCATGCACTCTCCAGTGCCTGAGAAAACACTGACCCAGACATTTCCAACCTACTTCTCTGCAGCCAAGATTGAGAAGTTTAAGTTGGCAGTTTACCCATGGATAATAAATTTAATTCAAAGAGAGAGAAATAAAAATACACAAAAGAGAATTAGAACATAACATACAGCTTGTGAGGAAACATCAAGCCAAAGGCTATTTCTAACAGAATGTAAATATGTCCACTTGACTTTAATTCAGACAGTGGAAAAGGGGACGGAGGATGTGTATGTGTGTGTTTGCCTTCACATAATTATGAAAGAACAGGAACACTTCTTAGTCCACAAGATAAAGTAAGACAGAGATGTCTGTACTCATACATGGAATTTAAGTGTCATCTGATTAGATACTAAAAAAAAAAAAAAAATGGCTTAAAATCAGGAAAGATGTGGGTCAGGGTTGTATCCATTCACCATACCTATTCAATCTGTATGCTGAGCAAATAATCTGAGAAGCTGGACTGTATAAAGAATGGGGCATCAGGATTAGAGGAAGACTCATTAACAACCTGATTTATGCAGATGACACAAACTTGTTTGCTGAAAGTGAAGAGGACTTGAAGTACTTACTGATAAGGATCAAAGATCACAGCCTTCAGTATGGATTACACCTCAACATAAAGAAAACAAAAATCCTCACAACTGGCCCAGTAAGCAACATCGCGATAAACAGAAAAGATCGAAGTTGTCATGGATTTTATTTTACTTGGATCCACAATCAACAGCCATGGAAGCAGCAGTGGAGAAATCAAAAGACCCATTGCATTGGGCAAATCTGCTACAAAGGACCTCTCTAAAATGCTGAAAAGCAAAGATGTCACTTGAAGACTAAGGGGCACCTGACCCAAGCCATGGTATTGTCATTTCACATCATACACATGCGAAAGCTGGACAACAAATAAGAAACACTGAGGAAGAACCAATGCCTTTGGATTGTGGTGTTGGTGAAGAATATTGAATATACCATGGAGTGCCGAAAGAACAAACAATTCTGTCTTGGAAGAAGTACAACCACAATGCTCCTTAGAAGCAAGGAGGGCAAGACTATGTCTTACAAACTTTGGACATGTTGTCAGGAGGGATCAGTCCCTGGAGAAGGACACCATGGTTAGTAAAGTAGAGGGTCAGCAGAAAAGAGGAAGACCCTCAATGAGATGGACTGACACAGTGGCTGCAACAATGGGCTCAAGCATAACAACAATTGTGAGCATGGCGCAGGACAGGGCAGTGTTTTGTTGTGTTGTACATAGGGTCACTATGGGTTAGAACTGACTCGAAGGCACCTAACAACAAATTAGTGGTATAATTCTAAGTCGTTTCTACTTTCTCTTTTCCCATGTGAATATTATTAAATTTTATAACAAGTAGATTTTGGTGATTTTTGAATAACATTTTTGTTAGCTTCAGATATTTTTTCTCAGAAAAGTTGGTATTGGATATTATCTACACAATTTTCTATACTTTCTGTAGGAATTATGGTGACTAAAATTATTTAAGCAAGTATGGGGAAAGCCCTGGTGCACAGTCGTTAAGAGCTTGGCTGCTAACCAAAAGGTTGGCAGTTCGAATCCACCAGCCATTTCTTGGGAACCCTATGTGGCAGTTCTCTGTCTTATAAGGTCACTGTGAGTGGGAATGGATTCATCGGCAACGGAAAAAAAAAAAAAAAATGGGGAAAGCCTTAGTCTATTGCTGTGGTTGTACACAATGTATGTTCAATTGAAAAAAAAATAGTAATTCTTTCATTGTTGCCGACAAGTATTTCCTGTCTAGCATAGTTCTGTTTTCTTCTCAAGGAAATCTTTTCCAATGACACTATTTTTTTACCCTACCTTTCTCTGTGATAACATAAGCTAAACAAACCTGTTTTTTCATCAGTATCAAGTAAACCTGTGAAATGCACTCCTGAGGAAGAACATTTCTAAAAGAAGACATTAACAGAAACCTTATTCAACTAGTTCACAGCATCAATCCTCTTTAAAATGAAAGACAAAAGGACATATTGTATGTTTGTGTACAAAGATTATACATGCTCATAACACTACTTTCAGTTACTCCAAGAAAAATATATACAGTGTACAGTTATAAAAACAAAGCTGCCCAATAAGGCAGGTCTCTTTCTCTCCTAAATGAAACCACTTCAGTTTCTGTGTTTTATTCTGAGGATTTAGCCTAGTACACATGCTAGTACATTATTTTATGATGGCTTACAATCACCGTATCTCTCAAATCCATGGAAAATGCCAGTCTTTCTTAGAGAGAGCAAATTGTTTCCAGTCAAGGCAGGAGGACTTCAAAGCAGAGTAAGTGAAAACAGATATGCAAGGGTGCACTTTCTACAAGGGCAGCATGGCTCCGGTTTAAACCACTCTCTCCCTCAACCCCTCTCTTGGCTTTATAGAAGCACTAACCCTGATCAACCTGACATGGAGACATACAGAAACCTCCGGGGCTGCCTACACTGGGGCCTAAGTGATTCTTGCTGCTCCTGTCTGACTTTTTTAAATGAGGAAACGATTGACTCGGGGTTTTCCTTTTTGAAGTATGGGATTAACACATTCCTTGGTGGTGATGTATTCTTTGGTAAGAAACTGAGCTCATGTGTTTTTACCTTAAATTGTCCTTGTGTTCTTGGTACTTTTGGGTATGTGTTACCAGTTTATCACTAACTTATGAAATCCAGAGTTCAAAGAATGATTCATAAACCTTGGTTTGAAGAACTTGATGCTCATCCCAAAGTTTTCTGAAATGGAAGCTGTCATTAGGAGACTTCGGCTATGCTCTTAAAGCAAATATTGGTTAAATAGCTGCAGATTTAACCAACGTGGTGTAACATAGCTCTATGGTGAACAGCCCCTCTGGTTTGTTGGAAGTGACATAACTGAAAACTGGTGTTACTATTAATGCATTGGAAGTGTTGTGGCAACTCAGTGACTAGCCAGGGCACTTGCTTGGAAGGGAGGCAGGACAGCAAGGAGTACGTGGAACAAAGCATTCATTACCCACATTCATGCAGACCTGATGAGTGATAAGAAAAAGTGATATTCACATTTTATTGTGCCTTTAAGTGAAAAGTTCATGCAGAGGTCATATATATAGGTAGTCCTCGATTTATGACGTATTCAGGTTATGATGAACTACACTTACAACCATCTTTTATTTTTTTTTTTTACATCTTGTTAGTAATATGTATTGAATACAATGTTAAAATATGTCTGTAAATTTACATGCGATGTTTCCAACCTCCAAAGACAAATAAAGATCGGATTTATCAAGATACTGATAATAAAAGGCAGTAATGATGAAAGCTAAAAAAAAAAAAAAGTATTTGACTAACTTCAGAACAGACTTATGACAGAGTAGTCAGCATGGAACCCCGTCTTACATCGGGTTCAATGTACACTTACACCGATTAGAGAAACAAATTAAATGTTAGAAATTTCTACCAAAAAGAAAATATTTTTTAAAAGTTCACAAATAATAAATAATGATTAAGGCCCTTAAGGATTTGACTTACGAAAAACCAAACCCATTGCCATCTAGTCAATTCCTACTCATAGCAACCCTATAGGACGGAGTAGGATGGACCCATAGAGTTTCCAAGGAGCAGCTGGTGAATTTGAACTGCCGACCTTTGATTAGCAGCCGTAGCTCTTATCCACCACACCACCAGGGTGTTGACTTACAAAGAGAGCTTATAAAAGATGCACATATCAGGGGCATTTCTGGATACATACAGAGCATTTTAATGAATGAACACAAAAGGAAAGAGGAAAGTGGGTTATTATAGTGTACCTTTTTTTATGGGTTCATATACTATAAGGGCCAAAGTGCATTCTGGAAATATGAATGAATCAAGTCAACAGATTTTATTTTGTTCTGTCTCATTTTAATGGCAAATGAGGGAGTAGTGAAAATAAAGTTATGGCAAGGAAAAAATGGGAAATGCTAAAGCACTCTTAGAACTATCTACTTGATGACCTGAAGTTTGGGGGAAGGGTAGTATTTTGAAGACTTAATCCCTGTGTCTATGATTTTCGGGACTAGATGAAAAGAAACTCTCCACTTTTAACAGCCAAATGCTTAATGTCGGACAGATGTTGTTATAGCCATGATTATAGGACTTTATTTAATTCAGAACAAAAGTATCTGGGTCTTATCTTGGCATGAAAGCTGGCTTTATAATGATAATAGAACACAATTCAAACATTACACTAAGCTATCCATGAATGCTCAACCAAACAGAATGCTTAATTAACCAATAATTTAGGGAATTTCTGTTTTGGGTGTACTTAAAAAAAAAAAAAGGTTATCCCTTGCTTCTCTGAAGCTTAGCACAACATTGTCTATGTTACAGATTCTCCCTGGCACCATTTTGATTAAGTTAAAATCATTTTGCTCTTCTTTTTCTCATTTAATGGGTACACACATGGATGTATCTAGATTTTTTTAGGATTCTGGTATATCTTTATGTGTACAGTGAATCAGCTATGGAAAATGAACCCAAAAGTAAGATAGTATTTGTTTTGCATGACTTCTTTTTGAGCCACAATACAAAGTAAAAGCTAGCAGAGGAGGATCACATTGTAGTTAACTAAAATAGGATGTTAAATTTGTCTTGGAAGTAGCATAGCCAGAATGCTCCTTAGAAGAGAGGATGGTGAGACTTTGGACATTTTATCAGAGGGAACCAGACCCTGGAGGACAACATCCTTGGTAAAGTAGAGGGTCAGCAAAGAAGAGGAAGACCGTCAATGAGATGAATTGACACAGTGGCTACAACAATGGGCTCAAGCACAACAATGATTATGAGGATGTCATAGGACCAGGCAGTGTTTTGTTCTATAATACATAGGGGTCGCTATGAGTCCGGACCAACTTGACTGCACCTAACAACAACAACAACAGATGATCAGGGCAGGGGTACTTTTAATGTTCTCTCAATACCCAAACCAAACCCAGTGCCATCAAGTCAATTCCAACTTATAGTGACCCTATAGGACAGAGTAGAACTGCCCCATAGTTTCCAAGGACAGAGTAGAACTGCCCCGTAGTTTCCAAGGAGCGCCTGGTGGATTTGAACTGCCTGTCCTTTGGTTAGCAGTCGTAGCACTTAACCACTACACCACCAGGGCTTCCAGTTCTCTCAACAGACTTCCTTTAAAAAAAAAAAAAAAAAACCTCATATTTTAATACACTTGCATTTTAACAGCATCACTTCTTATAGTTAGATTATTTTTGGGAGAAAATCAAATTATAGTGAGACATAGAATCACATGTTCCCATAACCCTATTGTTTTCCTCACAGAATCTTAATCTGGATGCATGAGGTTTATCCATCTGAAGAAAATACTCACTATTCCTTCAAGAAGATTTTTAGGTCTTGTTTCTTTCCACCCTTCTTCAGATGAATTCTAAATCATTTTGTCCATCCAAATATGGTTGCAAGAAATAAGTATATACTTTTATCGGCCTAGATAAGTGCAACTCAAAGTGTAGTCTGCAGACCAATGTTTGATGGAAAAGCTGTTTGTGGCCCAGGAGGAGATAAAAACAGAAATTGAGAGGAAATGTTTAGAAATTTTCATAGCAGTTTGACAGAGTAATTTTATGTCTTTGGAACTAATAATTTAAACTGCCCTTATATTTTACGTCTTTTTCCCCCATTGAATTTTTATCGTATTTTACGTGTATCATATTGTTTTGTGACATATTGGGGGAAAATTTGGTCTCAGCACAGAAAAGTTGAGAAGCACTGGGCTAGATTTAAAGCAGCCGGAAGGAGATGAGAGAGAAGCTGGGAACCTCTTGCAGGAGAGATGAGCCAGGATTGAATTAAGCAGTGATTCAGGTAGTTGATCGATACTGAGCATGAGAACTATGGCGTGGTCTCTCCTAACCCATTTTCCTGTAATTGACTCTCCAGTTCCCTGCCCAAATCACTGAGGCATACGCTCAGTTGATGCCTGTCATTTTCTGAATGCTTGCCGTTAGTGGGCTGGCTACTCATGCGTTCCGACGGTTCTTTGCGTGCTTCCTAAGAGTAAGTTGTTTTTAATCCCAAGTGATTGTATGCCAGTTGTAATTTTCTTGTAATTATGTAATTTCATGAAATGTTATCTATCAGTACCTGTTACTGCTGAGTTGATTCCGACTCATGGCAACCCATATGTGTCAGAGCAGAACTGTGTTCTATAGGGTTTTCAATGGCTGTGACCTTTTGGAAATTGATCACCAGGCCTTTCTTCTGTAGAGCCTTGGTGAATTTGAACTGCCAACCTTTTGGTTAGTACCCTAGCGCTTAACAGTTTGTGCCACCCAACAACTCCTAAATGTTATATAAACCAATGAAACATAAAGAAATAGATGTTGTTTCCATGAAAACACAATCAAATCTAATTGCTAAAAATAAATAAATAAATTTGGTGTTGGTTAATTACCTGTAAAATTTTGGGAAAAAAAATCTTGAAGGACTTTGCACATGGATTCCTTCTTAATTATCTTCAAATTCCTGTTCTGCCTTAAATAAATGAAATTGTAGACAGTATAGAACTAGTGTGGTTTATACAAGATTATTCAAAAGTGTCGTTAGTAGACTTCTACTTTAAAAATGTAAAAGACCTCTTCCTACTAAAAAGATTAAGAAATAAATATCCTTTTTTTTTTTTTTTTAATTTGCTAGGTTCAACTAACATTTTCAGTTAATTGACCATTATGCATCTAATTACATGCGATGAAAGGGCTAGTATATTTGTACCTAGCTGTTTGTATATTTTTCATACTGCCCTTCACCAGCATATTTATTGATTAGTCATTATCTGTATGTAGTGACTTTAATAAAATGATTATTTTTTAATTTGTTACGAAAGGAAATTTTGATAGAAATCATGACAAATTCTCTCTTGGTTCAGTTCACCACTGCTATGAAAAGCTGATTTGTTTAGATAAGACCATAGCTTTAGTTAAACTTTGGGCATTTTATAATAATCTGTAAGTGCCATGTAGGAAATAAATAAGGTTATGGAGAAAAAAGTTGGTTTGACTACAGCATTTAGAAAACAAAAGATATACTAACCATTCATTCACCCATTCATTTGTGGAATAACTGAGAACTTAGTATTTGCCAGTCAATGGAGCCCCAGTGGTGCATTGGTTAAGAGATTGGCTGTTAACCAAAAGGCCAGCAGTTCAAATCCACCTCTATTCCTTGAAAACCCTCTGGGGCAGTTCTCTCTCCTGTAGGGTTGCTATGAGTCATAATTGACTCAACGCAGCTCCTGCTCTTGAGGGATTTACAGTCTAATGGGAGAGACACATAGATTAATTAGAACGTAATTTGGCAAGCTACGATGTAAATATTGTTCCTGGGAGTATACAAAAGCAGGGCAGGATTGTACTCATTATATGCAGTTTCTTGCATCTTCTCTTGTGAGGTAGGCGAAGTAGGTGTGGAGAGTTGCGAAGGTGTGGCCAGGAGCTTGTAAAATTTTTTTTCTTGTGCTTTTGTTCTCTTTTATTTCCCTCTCACATCATTCTCTTATGAAAGGCTTGCAGATAATTTTATTTATTTACTTACTTATTTATTTACTTTTTAGCGACCCCGTGTACAACAGAACAAAACACTGCCCAGTGCTGTGCCATTCTCACAATTGTTGCTATGCTTGAGCCCAGCGTTGCAGCCTCAGTCCATCTCATTGAGGGTCTTCCTCTTTTTCACTGACCCTCTACTTTACCAAGCACGATGCCCTTCTTCAGGAACTGGTCCCTCCTGATGACACGTCCAAAATATGTGAAACGAAGTCTCGCCATCCTTGCATCTGGCAGCATTCTGGCAGTAGATACCATCCTTTTTCCTTTTGTTACTGTATTTTTAAGTTCATCATTCTTTAATATATAAAATACATGTATATTATTATCTATTATATAAACTATTATATATATGTATATATATAAAAAATTAAAAAATATTTTTATATATACATATATATTATATATCCATACATATTATGGATTATAATAATTATAATATGGATTCTATTTTTTTGGCAGCCAACTTTTTCAACCTTCGGCTTAATTCTAAAATACAGTTAGAGGTTTGTAGCCAATAACTAAATCATCACAGGGAAACAATATATCTCATACACTGTGGGAAGCAGCTTTTTGGAGCAGTGATAGTGATACGGCTCAAGTCCAATTCTTGTTAATTTTGATGTTAGGTAGAGTATCTTAATACTGCACAGAAATATTACTAATAAATCATTTTAAGAGCAAACATCAAGCAACACTTTTACCTCTTATATAGCAGAAAGCATTATAATTATTTCCAATGTGTGGTTGAAACCCCTCTAAACTCTATGAGCTAATCTTTAATTATTTACGAGATTCCCCTTAATTAGGTAGCATATTTGTGGCTGTTCTGTGTGTGCACATAAAATATCCTATTTTAAATACAAAGCACTTCACAGCATACACATGCCATATTTTTTGTTTTGTTTTTAGTTTTCTTCTAAAATTTCAATATACCGGCATGTCTTTTTTTGACCCAGGGCCGTTTGAGATCCTCTTTCTGGTAATTACCTGCTGGATGAGAATCACATTTGCTTTATTTATTTCAGCCCCTCAGGAAAGACAGCAAATACTCCAAATGTCTCAAATGACACTGTGTTCAGTTTATTAAATTTTCTCATGTTTTCCTTTAGGGATTTCTAGCAGCGATAGTGTTGGACTTTTCATCAGTATTTGAGGTTTTCTGTTTTCTGATATTCACTTATCGAAGATTTTGTTGTGGCTGCTAAGTGACATTAAATTATTCTGCCTTATGAATGTCCAATTTACTGTGTGTATGTGAATCCTTTTCTCAAACTCTATTTGTCATGAGTATTTTTGGCAGGCAGTCAATGGCATACAGTTTTACTAATGTCTTTGCAACAATGACAAATATTCAACTTCAGTTAAAAACATATTTATGGTGTGCCAGACCAGTGGTGGGCAAGTGCTTAAGAACTCAGGCTGCTAACGAAAGGTCGGCAGTTCGAATCCAACAGCCACTCCTTGGAAACCCTATGGAGCAGTTCTACTCTGTCCTAGAGGGTCCTTATGAGTCAGAATCAACTCGATGGCACACAAAAACAACAGGCCAGTAAGCTTAACCCAACTCCCAGCCCAACTCAGTGCCCTTGAGTCGATTCCGACTCATAGTGACCCTATAGGACAGAGTAGAACTGCCCCATAGAGTTTCCAAGGAGCGACTGGCGGTTTCAAGCTGCCGACCCTTTGGTTAGCAGCTGTAGCACTTAGCCACTACGCCACCAGGGTTTCCAATAAGCTTAACGCTTTATGTAAAAAAAAAAAAAAAAAATGCTGCTGTCCTCCTGGGATCCAATTTGTTTAGGGAGACGAAGCTATAAACCAGTGATAGCAACTTACCCTTGCTAGCCATTGTACTGGTCTCATCACTGTGCTTGGTAATCCTTGAAACACATCTGCAAGGTTAAGTAACTTGCCCAGGCCACATGGTTGTAAGGGAAAAGGGCAGAGTTTGAGTTCCTAGCCTTCAAACTCCAAAGTATATCAATATACACTGTGTACTGCGGGATATCATGCATAGTAATTGTCAAAGTATACCCAGGTCAGATATACAAGTAGACAAGTTGTTTAATAATCAGGGAAACCATCCCCATTGCTGTTTTTAGCTTATTACTATGTCACCAAAGTAAGTACTCCAAAAGAAATAAGAAAGACGCTTATAGAGTGGAATCTAGCCTGCTTCTCTTACACCTAAAATTTCTTGGGTAGACAAAATTTAATTAATCTTGAAAATCCTGTTCACATCTTTACTTCTTAACCTTTCCAAGACTTAATAACCTTCTGTGTGTGCCTGCTCTGCCATTTCTCTAACTTACAGACAGCCTTTCCTTATAGACACTGAGAACATCTGGTTAACACCCTCTTGGTAATAACCTTTCATATTTTCTTGCTTTTAAAGTAGAATTAGGCACCATTATTCTTAGAAAATGACATTTTTATTTTGAAGTTCCTTTAGCTCCATGATTGTTGAATATACACTTCATCTGTGGCTATTAGACATTTCTCTCTCAAGAGATTTTCATAGTTCTGAAAACATTCCTTCTTTCTACTGAAATTCTGTTGTCAGTTACTTTGTTTATGCAGCTGAGCATCAATTGTCCTAAAACAAAAACAGGAAATTTAGAAACAAATTTAGTGTCTTAGGTGTTTCATCTTTATCGGAATAAATACACTGCATTTCCAAACCATGAGCTGGAGTTCACTCAACAGTTAACTGTTAAAGGTAAATAGTGTCCTGAAGTACCTTCCCATATCAGGCCTATTTTGGATGTGAGTGGTTTTACTTATTTAATAGAGAAGAGATTCGAGTAGCTTACACTTGGCTGTTTATAATGTAGATTCCCATTGGGAAGCGCTAGCGTATCTTCCAAATTATTATCAGCAAATATTAAAAATAACAGTTCAGTTGTATGATCAAACATAATTGAAAGTGCACTCAGAGAAGCTATATAAATCAAGTCTGTCAAATATGCCAGGTTTACATACATCTCTTCTCCTTGCTTGTAAAGTATCATTGGATATCAATGTTTTCAATTTCTTTTTGAGTGGAAAGCCTTACACTCAAGGACAGAATATTCCAGGAAAATTAAAAGGAGGATGCTTTTTGTTGAGGTGGTTCTTGTCTTAAATTCATACTTTGAATTGCATGAATATTTGAAGTAATTAAAATATTTATGTTGAAGAGGAAATTTATTAGAACATGCTTGAGCAAAAGTAAATGTGTTTCTAATATTCTTAGTGAAATCAACAGATGGTTGCTATTAAAGCTAGTACCGCCCCCCCACACAAGAAAGAAGAAACCAAACCCATTGCCATCAACTCAATTCTGACTCATAGCGACCCTATAGGACAGAGTAGAACTGCCTTATAGGGTTTCTAAGGAGCAGCTGGCTGACCTTTTGGTTAGCATCTGAGCAACTAACCACTGAGCCACTAGGGCTCCAAAACTAGTGTATATATCTATAGTTTATAACATTTTTGGAAAATTTTAAATAATGCAAGTGTATCATAGACAGAACATAAAGAGTGGAAAAACCTAATTCTTGTATTTTACACGTGTCTTGTCAAATCTGTAAGTAATCAAGCTTTCCGAAGGATCACACCTTTTGTAGTGAATTAGGCAAATACAACCCTTGTGATACATACAGGAAATCAATACTGGTATGTGTAGAAGGGAAAAACACAAATGGATGTTCTATGAGAGAGAACCAGCTCCCTCATCTATTAACAATCCTTATCTGTCTATTGATTCCTATAAGTTTGCTGATGGGGAGGAAGCATGATTCAATCAATCCCAGGTAATGAGGACCCAATAAAGACTCTGGACATGGAGATTCCATGGGCTTCCTGGTTAGTGAAAGAAATTGGTGCATGTGCCAGGGTAGCACATCCCTTTTTGGGACATGGAAGCTTCACAGTGGGAACCTTCCCAGACCTGTCCCTATGTGTTTCTTAATTTGTACCCCTTTTACTGTAATAGAACTGTAGAGGTAAGTATAGTGCTTTCCTGAGTTCTATGGGTCTTTCTAGTGAATTATTGAACCTGAGGGAGTAGTGGAAGTTAGTAGGTCAGAAGTGAGGAGTACTGAAATTCTCCAAGCTTACACCTGGCATCCTGAAAGAGTGGCGGAGAAACCTCAAATTTATAGCCAGTGATCAGAAATGAGGGTGTCGTGAGGACTCCGTAGCTTGCAGTTGGAATCTGAAGTTTTCAGAAACTTGGCATTTTATACGACTGTGCCCTTGAACGTGGGAGGTCTGACCGTGCTCCAGGTGGTTGGGGTCAGAGGCAGAAGTGCTGTGTATGCAGCTGGTGGCAGCACAGAAGTGGAACTGAATTGAATTGATCCTTACAGTTTGGCGTCAGAGAAGTGAGGTGTGGGATTTGATTTTCCCATCAGGACCTGTTTTCCTAAGTGATATTCATTTGATCAAAAGGTGCTTTTGCCTTTTAGAGTTGCCTGTCTTTTTCTGTGTGCACAGCTTGAATAACATGGGAAAATACACTCCTGGGAAGTATGACAAAATTCACTTATAAAACCTTTTGGTTTGGGTTCTACATGGAGGATGGTTTTTTCTGACACCACTTCTAGTATGTTTCACCCTGGTTCTTCCTTATTTCCTAATATTTCTTCCCAATTTATATTTTCTCAGAAAAAAATATTAAAGTATAAATTCCAATTGTGATTTCTTTCTAGACTTTTAAGAAACTGTAGTATGTATTTCTGATGATGACAGAACATTTACAAAACTTGCTTAAACACCAACCTACAAAGAAATCTTTTTACATTATCCTTTTTTATAAGTAGGAAACATACAATCCATTCTTTGATCACAATATAATAGAACTGCATATTCATTTTAAAAGACTAGCCAATGATTGATCAATCACTCGATCAATCTATCCATCATCTATCACCTATCATCAGAACCTCTTAGCACTTTAAGACACATATCTAGATGACTTTTTGGTTAGGAAGTAATTCAAAATAGAAATTGTAACTACTTTTAAAATGAAGATATAAGACACTATTTTTCCAAACCATGGGATTTAGTATTAACTGAAAATATTTAACATTAAGTGCACTTGGTAGAAAATACTAAAGACTGAAAGTAAGTGAATTAAGTCTTCAACTGGAAGCTAGAGATCGAAAAAAAATAGAATAAAGAAAATAAAGGTAAAAGCAGAACTAAATGACTAGTAAGCAACAAAAGTAGACTTAATAATAAAACAAGATGGGCTTTTTTGAAAATGCCAGTAAAATAGACAAATGACTTGCAAAACTAATCAGGAATAAAGACAGGAAGCAAACAATGACTTCAGTGACAAAATAGGAGAGATAAAAAAGCACAAATACATTTAAATGGAAGAGAAATTATGTCAGGGCGCCTTTTTTTTCTTTATTTAGCATAGAATTTTAGTAAAGTTTGTGCATATGTTACTCGGAGAATTATTTATTTATTTTTGTACTTTAGATGATGTTTTTGCAGAGAAAACAAATTTCTCATTGAACAACTAGTACACATTGTTTTGTGACATTAGTAAGTCTGGTCTTTTGTGTGTGTGTGTGTGTGTGTGTGTGTGAGTTAAAGTTTCGTTCTACATTTTTTGTTCTACATTTTTCTCTAGCTCTGTCCAGAACCCCTCTATTATGATCCCTGTCAGAACAGTTAGTTGAAGAATTCTTAATACATTTTTTTCTATCCAATGTATATTTTATAGTCTTACGATTATTAAGAGATGAAAAGCCTCCTGGTATTGATTTAAGAATAACATTCTGTTTCATATTTAGCAATATTAATGACCAATTTCTGAATAAAATGAGCTGTTTAATACTACTTAATGTAAACTTCATTTATGATTTTTTTGTTGTTGTTAAATTATCAAAACGAGCATCTTTGCTTCAGGTATTATCCCAGACCATCACCTAGGAATGAGTTAACAATGCAGACTCAAACAAGCCCCACCTGGTCTACCAAATCATAATGACCATTTAATAAGTTTCCCGGGTGATCCATATGCACATTAAAGTTTGAGAAACTGTTCTAGATAAAATGATTATTATTTTTTTTAAGCAAAAGGTGAATATATAAATCCAGGAAAACTAGCTATCTTCTAATGTGGATTGTTTAATATGATTGCCGTGGTTAACTTAGAAATAAAAAGTCTAGTTTACATTCACACTGGAAGTCAGCATATTTAATTGGTTTACTGAGCCAGATTCTTTTTTTTTTTTTCTTTCTGATTTATTTTAAGTGTAAGTTTGAAAATACATCCCTATGTAAGTGTGGAGGTAAAGTATGTCTAAAAGCCCTTGAATATAATTACAATATTATAGAAATGACTTCTCAGCAGGTAACCCTTGCTATTGAGTTTTCAAAAAAGACGGGGGAAAAGTCACACAGAACTTGTATCTGTGACTAAAAATCTCATCATCTGTTCAACATCTGCTGAATAATTCCTGGAATTTCTTTTATAACATGTTGTTGTTTTAGTGCAGTTTATGGAAAAAATGATAATTTTATCATTATTTAAAGCAACAACCTTAATTATTTTGAGAATAGCTGATTAAAGTAAAACCAGAGAAGTAATGAATATTGTTAGAATTTCTCCTTTCTTCAAACCTGCCACAGCTTTATCCATAAAGAGGGGCAAAATGCAAACAAGGATTTGCAGATGAGATTAATGAAATAAAAGAAGTCTATAGCACTAATTAAAATTAAAAACGAGGAACAGATGGTCTTTACACAGCTGGAAGTATTCTGATGAAATTCAGCCCATGTGTTTAGCAAAGGAGCTCTGTTGCAAGAAAACACACCTGTTTACTTTCCTATCTGCAAAAATATTATTAAATGTGGTTTTTATGTAATGTTATTTTGGCTGTTAAATCATCCCTTTGTCTTTCAGGCTCTGTTGTATCCAGATATAATCACCTTTAAGTGACTTAATGGTATCCATATAATTATATGTTCCCTTGGGTCCAATAATGTCAATCATGATTTCCCAATGGCAAGGTGATCTTCTCCTACTTGCCTAATCTTTTTTCTACCGTATGGCTAAAAACACCCTTGGAAAAAGGTGAAAAAGAAAAATGATATATATCAGAATATGTATTTATTTTAATAGATTCTAAATAAAGCTTTAAAGCTCTTTAATATTTGGAGTCTTTCTCTAAGCCTTACTCATTATTGGTACCTTGTAATTTGTAATATACACAACAGATAAAGTGACTTTAACTTAGCTTCACTTAAATGGTAGTTTATAAATAATATTTTATTTTCCTAATAGAAGTAATAAATATTTTAAGAAGAATGTTCAAAGATAAGGTATAATGATTTTTAGTGTATTAATACTTTCAGTGCATTTTTCTGTAAGTATTTCCTCATGTACATATTTGTAATCAGATTGTATGTATAATTCTTCTCATTACTATTTAATATGTAACTAAGTGATTATTGAGGCATCATTACTAAAACTGGCTTCAGTCTCAAACAAAAGTGATTTAATAAGTGATTCCAAATTTTACTTGATTTTTAAGTTATTTAAATATAATTTCTCATTTAAAGGAATAAACTGATACATATTAGCCCTTTGTCCTAAGTCTTATTGGTGCACATCCTATTTCTCATTTTAATACATTTTATTTCATTTTTGAACACTTGTCATGAAGCTAATGCAAAGACTTTGTTGGAAATATAAAAGAAGGATCAGGATACTCATTTGATTAGTTTTGCTTCTTACAGAGACATTTATATTTGACAACACATAGCTCAATGGCACTACTCTTGGTAATTGCTTGATATAAAGGTGCTTTACATTTTTAAATATTTGTTTATTTTATTTTAAAATAGTTCGTTGTGGTAGGTAGGCCTGATATTGCTATTGGTTTTACTGATTAAAAAAAAACGTAGCATGATTTGCAAACAGCCAAGCGTTTTCCCTGAGGATCCAGAACCTACATCTTGTGCTTTGGTGTCCAGCCTCCCCATAGCAGGAACTTTCTATATGACTCCCATGATCCCCACATCCTGGTGTTTCAACCCTTGCTTAATACTCTCACTTTCAGGGTGGTTGGACCTAGTAACTTTCCTCTAAGAAACAGGATGTGGCAAAGGGATGTGAGTTCAGATGAGCTTACTAAATACTGTGACCTCTGTCCTTCTAGTGTTCTTTGCCATTCACTGGCACTCTCTTGCCCTCTCGCGTACTCTGACAGAAGGTAACTGCCCTGTTGTGAGATGTTCTATGGAGGGGCCCACATAGCAAGGAACAGAAAGATGCCTGCAGCCAACAGCTCATGAGGAACTGAGGCATTAATCAAATAGATGGTGAGGTTCTAAGTCCTGCTAACCACCCTGTGGAAGCTATGAAGTAGATCCTTCCTCCCTGAGTCTTAAGATGACTGCAGCTTTGTTAGAAACCCAGAGTCAGGGGAGCCAACAAAACTGCACTGGGATTTCTGACTCACAGAATCTGTGACCTAAGAACTGTTGTTGTTTTAAGCCTCTACATTTTGGTGTCATTTGTAATACAGCAATCAATACCTAATACACCTTCTCATCGTCTTCTGTATGCTAACTTCTGCCAGCAGTCAACTAAAGGCTCTTGGTATGAAGGTGCTATTTCCCAGCTTTTTTTCTAACCAGATTCCATCCTGTTTCTAGTGTTGGTGGAAAGGATAGTGGTATATCCATAGAATAGAATATTTAGAGAATGAGAAAGAGGTAGCAAGAAGAATTTGTATTTAACTATAAAAATCCTATGGGGGCAGTGGTTTGATTCCCAGTCAACACACTTCGTGTGTAGCCACCACCCATCTCTCAGTGGAGGCTTGTGTGCTGCTTTGATGCTAAACAGGTTTCAGTGAAGCTTCCAGACTAAGACAGACTAGGAAGAAAGGCCTGGAGATCTACTTCTGATAATCGGTAAATGAAAACCCTATGAATCACAAAGGTCCACAACAGATCATGGGGATGGCGAATGACCAGGTAACATTTCATTTAGATGTGCGTGGGGTTGCCAAGAGTCCGGGTAGACTTGATGGCAGCTAACAATGAGTAAAAATCCTCTCTCTCCTGCCTGGCAACTCAGATTAGCCTCTCTAGAGCAAAAAAAAAAAAAAAAAAAATACTGAACTATTTGAATGGTTTATACTCATGTTAAAATCCTATGGTTGAAACCAGGCAAAGTTTAGGTCACAAGATGTGATTCTTGCTGTTAGGTGCTGTCAAGTCTGTTCCAACTCATAGCAACCTTATGCACAATAGAACAAAACACTACTGGGTCTTGCACCATTCTCACAATTGTTGCCATACTTGAGCTCATCGTTGGAGCCACTGTGTCTTTCCATCTCATTGAGGGTCTTCCTCTTCTTCGCTGACCCCCTACTTTACCAAGCACGATGACCTTCTCCAGGGGCTGATCTCTCCTGATAACCTATTCAAAGTATATAAGACGTGGTCTCACCATCCTTGCTGTGTATAAGACATGGCCTCACCATCCTTGCTTCTAAGGAGCGTTCTGATTGTACTTTTTCAAGACAGATTTGTTCGTCCTTTTGGCAGTCCATGGTATATTGTGTATTCTAAACATTATTGTTAAGAAGCATTTTTATGGCATATGACAATCCTTTGCTTGTTTAGTATTGTTTTCCCATTATAAATAATAATTTATAGTCATAATCATTTCCCATTGGCAGTTGCTATAAAACCAAAACCAAACCCAGTGCCGTCGAGTTGATTCTGACTCATAGCGACCCTATAGGCCAGAGTAGAATTGCCCCATAGAGTTTCCAAGGAGCGCCTGGCGGATTTGAACTGCCAACCCTTTGGTTAGCAGCAGTAGCACTTAACCACTACACCACCAGGGCTTCCACAGTTGCTATATTGACTAAAAATTTCCCAACTGGACTTTCCCAACCTGGAGCAGTTTTTGCTTATAGGAGATTTTGGTTTGTAGCACGGTGTACACATTCAGTTTGAAAAATATAGGTTTTGGTGAGAGGGTGTCACTGACGTTCGCTTTAGTTCATCATCTAAACAAAACTAAAATGTATAATTTAGTTCCTTTGATTTGAATGTTACCCTCAGAAATAGCTATTTGTTGATGATTTCTGTTGAAGGCGGTAGTCAAATCATGTGGCTAGGCTATTCACCTATGCCTCATACTTTGAAAGGAGATTCTGTTTCAAAATGTTAAAAAAAAAAAAAACCATTTTTCATCTTGTACTTTTATTTTAAAGAGGAGTTTCTAAATAAAATTCTCGTACAATAAACCAAAAGAGCCCCTTGTCATCTAGTCAATTCTAACTCTTAACAACCCTATAGGACAGAGTAGAACTGCCCCATAGGGTTTCCAAGGAGCAGCTGGTGGATTCAAATTGCAGACCTTTTGGTTAGCAGCCAAGCCCTTAACCACTGGACCACCAAGTCTTCACTCAGTACAATAGGGGGAAATTATGTTCCTATCATGATCTCAGAGACATCAATTTCTGTTATCACCTGTCTTTAATTTCGGGCATAATTTTCCAGTGGTTAATGACCAGATTAAAAGATCACCTCAGAAGTAAAGATTGAGCACATCTTTTTCTAATACTCTGCAGTGTCTCTTTTTCCTGGTACATTCTGTTATACTTTTCACTCACTTAGGATTTATTTACACAAAATCGTGTGCCCTTGGTAGATCACAGAGAAGTTATAATCATTCACTGATATGTAATTCACCTTGATTTCATAGAGGTCTGATAAAAATCCGTCCCTTAGAGATGGTACCAAAACCAAACCCGTTACTGTTGAGGCGATTCTGGCTCTTAGCGACCCTATAGGACAGAGGTGAACTGCCCCTTGGGGTTTCCAAGGCTGTAATCTTTATAGGAGCAGACCGCCACATCTTTCTCCCTCTGAGCCTATAAATGAGAACGGTATTATCCCCCTCCTCAAAAAAGTTTGCTCTTGGAGCAGGCATAGAATTAAGGTGCCATAGAGATAAGGCTAATTGTATCTCCATGAATCTAAACATTAAAAAAAAAAAAGACTTCGTGCACTCAAAGACAAGTTTCGATCAGTAATGCTATGACCTATAGAGTTCAATGTTGGGTCTTAAATCTGGTGTTATTTAACATTTTCTCTGAAGAAACATATTTAAGTTATTTTAATTAACTCCAAAGTATGAATTACCTTGAAGAGCAGAATCAGAATTTGTAACTTTAGAAAACCTAGTGAGTGACAAGTCTAACGATATTTAGTGACTTCGAGTGTTTCTTGGTTTCCTAGTACTGCTATAACAGAAATACCACAAGAGGGTGGCTTTAATAAACATAAATTTATTTTTGTACAATTTAGGAGGCAGAAGTCGAAATTCAGGGCACTGACTCTAGGGGAAGGCTCTCTCTGTCTTTCCACCCCCCTCCCGCTACCCCATTTGTACTTACTAGCTTCTGTGCCCAATCTGGTCTCTTTGTACCTCAAAAGTGGTTAGATTTAAGACACTCTCCACTGACTTGGCTCATTAACATAACAAAGAAAGCCCTCTTCTCAAATGGGATTACATCCACAGGTATTGGGGTTGGGACTCCAACACATATTTTTGGGGGACACAATTGAATCCATAACAAACTGCAAGTAACATTTTTGGGTGGGAGGCCTATAGAGCTTTTTTTGTGTGTGTTAGTTTGTTTTTTAATATCAAACAGACCAAAGTCGTCTGTGATCTTAATGCTCTTAGTGGATTTCCAGCTGAGGATTGTGAGGCCCTAGAAAGACTTATCAGAGGCCAAGATAACAAGCCAACCACTTATCCTGAAACACCCTTTAGTTTGCAGACTGCTTGCTCCCCAAGCAGACTCAGAGAGGAAATAAACTGGAAAAGAGATGCAGGAAGTCACTCAGTCCCTTTCTGAACTGCCATGTCTAATGATGGAGTGTGAAATGGAAGATGGTGAAAAAATTTAGAGAAGATTCCGTAGAGGGCCTCCATGCCTGTGAGGGTTTGGTAACTTCATCTTGGTGCGGTTTATAGGTTACCACAACCCTGCACTTTTGCATTATAAATTATTACCATTAGAGTCATCAAGTCATTTGCACTTTATATTTCCTCTCTGTCCTTACCAATTTGCTAATAAACCATGTACGATGTGTTTAATAGATGATTTCTTCTTAAAAATCTGACATTAATAAAAGAAAAGAAAAATGAGGAATTTCCACAGATGCATTATTAAATTCTGTCCTATAGGGTCACTATGAGTTGGAATCGACTCAACGGCACTGGGACTGGGGCATTATTAAATATTTTGATTAATGGTGAGAAATTGCTTTTGAAAACAAAACAGGACTCCATTTCATTTGTTTAGGTAGAGTTTATAATCAAACAAACCAGCAAATTTTGGTCCAATAGAAAACAGAATGTAAACATCTGCCTGTAGTGATTAGAATACTCCCATTTTGTTCCCCTGACAGTTAAATGTTGGGAGTGAACTCTGATTTACTCATATGTAGATATTCAGGGAGGTGTTCACTTCCTGGAGGACAACAGAATGCTCAGAGGCAAAATCAAGACTACTCCCTTTATACGTTGTTGTTGTTCTTGCTGTTTTGAACAAGCAACACCCATTTATGGAGTCTGTTTATTTTTCTTATTGGTGGCTGTGTTTGAGCCCTCCGATTCCTGTGAGGAATGCAGTAACGTATTTACATCTGTATGTTTGTGTCGACCTTTTAGGAGCTACTCCCCCATTCCTACCAGATAGGTTGAAATAGCTCTTTGTCAGTTTCAGTTCACACCCATAAAATTGGCTTCAAGTTTCCACCTTGTTTGAAACTCCTTGGCCAATAACCTCCCTAACCCAAACCAGATGGGGAAAAGTTCACCCAAACAATTTTGAAATGTGTTGACCTTGTCCACATATTACAGAGTAGAGGTTTATAAACCTAATGTAAAGTCTTGTTTTTCTTTCCTCAGGGTATGTCAAAGAAAAACTCTATCCCCATCCGAGGTCACATATATGCAGATTTTCACATCTATAACATTCCAATCCCCCACCCCCACCCTTTATTTTAACCTTGACTTTAGTTTCTTGGGAATTCACTGTCCTCCCTCCTCTCATGCTTGTGAAGATGGCCAATTGGAATGCCTTCCCCCTGCCTGTGTTCTTCTTGCGGTTAGCAAAGTCATTTCCTTCCAGTAGTTATCCCCCACAAAATGGCCTCCATCTTCCCATTCATCAGGAGCCACACTCTTCCAGTACAAGGACAACTACCCCCCTAGGACAAGAATCCAATCTCTTCCAACATTAGGAAGCTGTGGTCTGACAGCTTCCTCATTAGCATGCTCAGTGTAAGGAATCCCCAAATAGACTTGGTCCCTGGTATTATCTTTTCTTTTAGGCTCACACTGATGAGAGAAAGGTCTTGTTTGCAAAATGAAATCGGAGCCTATGGGTTGATATTTTTATTTAGGTAATGCTTCTTTTATTCATTGCTTTCTGCTTTATTTGATATTAGGTACAGTATGGGGGAAACGTTTTAGGGAACACATTTTACTGCCTCAGTAACACTAAAAAGGGAACGCAAGCGTTTTACCTACTGGCATGTGGTTTCATTTTGTGGAGCACCTGAGTAAAAAAAAAAAAAAAAACCTTTTTTTTTGGGGGGGGAAGTGTGACTTTGAAAATAATAATAATAATATTTTCCACTAAAATGTACTGGTCTTACCATATAAAGATGTCCCAAACACACTGCCATCAAGTGCACTTCCGACTCACAGCAACCCTGTAGAACAGAGTAGAACTGCCCCATAGGGTTTCCCTAGGGTTTATGGAAGCAGACTGCCACATCTTTCTGTGGGTTCAGACTGCTGACCTTTTGTGGTTAGCAGCAGAGCACTTTAACCCCTGCACCACAAGCGCTCACTTATAAAGATGAAACCTTTCAAACCTAGGCTCTATTCAGGACCTGGAGAAGAGCATCAATTAACTACTGGTCGTAGAATGTTGCTTTTCTGCCTCTCCCTCTGTATGCAATTCTTCATCCATTGGTCTGTAACACACTCTTCACAGATTCCATCCACATTTCATCACCCCTATTTACCCTAATCTTACCCACTATTATCTGCTACCTGGATTTGTAAATCATCTCCTGAGTGGTCTCCCAGCTTCCATTCTTGCCCTCTCCCTTTGGTCTATGCTTCTAAGAGCAGCCATAGTGAGCTTTTTATGGAGGTACCAAACACTTTCTTAAAGGGCCAAAAAGTAAGTATTTTAGGCTTGCAGGTCATGAACCCTCTGTCACAACCACTCCACTCTGTTGTTGTGGCATGGATGCAGCCATAGGCAATACATAAAGGAATGTACTTGGCAGTGTTCTAATAAAACTTTATTTATAAAAGCTGATGGTTGGCCCGTGGGCCATAATTTTCAAATACCCATTTAAAACTAAGTTTTAGAGCATGTCACTTCGTTGTTAAAATCTGAACTCCTCTCTGTGGCCTACAAAGCCTTACCTCTCTGTACAGGCAGTCTCTGTTACAAACACCCAACTTACAGACAACTTGTACTTAAGAATGGACTGCCATAAAGCCTATTATATTAAAAATTTGAGTTAAATGGTTTGTCATAACAATTGCACACACTATTTGGTGACACTCATAAAAACACTGTGCCATTTGGAAGTGATTTTGACATGTTTTATGTGCATACCAAACGTACTACCTTCAAGTTGATTCCGACTCATAGCGACCCTATAGGGTTTCCAAGGTTGTAAATCTTTACAGAAGCCGAGTCCCACATCTGTCTCCCATAGAGTGGCTGGTGGGTTCAAGCTATTGACCTTTAGGTTAGCAGCCGATCGCTTTAACCATTGAGCCACCAGGGCTCCTTTTATATGCATAAAAGGTAAAATATATGCCAAACACTAAGACAAACATTTGACTAACTGACACTAAGTAAGAACCCTATGTACGTGCTCCGACTTACCTACAAATTCCATTTAAAGACAGATTTAGGAACAGGGGCGTATTATCAAATAGGCAAGGTAAGCACCATGCTTACTTTGCTTATCAGATCATCTGTAGTGAATGATTTCACGTTTTTTCACATCAGAGATTCTGCTTCTAGGTATTGCTGGCCTTTGTCTTTCTCCCAACCCCACAGCAGCTTCCCATTCTCCCAATGCCACAGCACCTTCCCATAAATCTGTAGGAAAAAAAAAAATGCCTCTCGTCAAATTTGCAATCCCTGACGGGTGGATGTTCCAGTAAGCAAGATAAGCATGGGCTTACTTGTGCTTACTTACTAATCTGTAGTGAACAATATATAAACCCATTGCTATCCAGTCAATTCTGACTCACAGCAACTCTGAAGGACAGAGTAGAACTGCCCCATAGGGTTCCCAAGGAGCGGCTGGTGGATTTGAATTGCCGACTGGTTAGAAGTTGGAGCTCTTAACCACTATACCACCAGTGCTCTGAACAATATATACCCCCCAAAATACGTGCATATGTGTCCCAAAATGTAAGCATGTGAAAATTCGTGGGAGCACTATTCAAAATAGTCCAAACCAGAACACCCAAAGTAAATTGTGATATATTCAGTTAATGCAATACTACACAGCACTGAGAAGGAACAGTTGCTACAAGCAGCAACATAGATGCATCTCATAAACTAATGGTGAATGTAAGAAACCAGACATAAAGAGTCCATTCTGTATGAGTTCATTCACTTGAAGTTCAAAAACTCATCTCTGTTATTGTCAGGGGTGTGAAGATTGGGAAGGAGATTTTGTGGCAATAAAAAAAAAAAAAAAAAAACCAAACCCATCGCTATCAAGTTGATTCCAACTCGCAGCGACCCTATAGGACAGAGTAGAACTGCCCCATAGGGTTTCCAAGGAGTGGCTGGTGGATTCAAACTGCCAAACTTTTGATTTAGCAGCCTGGACTCTTAACCACTGCACCACCAGGATACCCTTTGTGGCAATACCGGAAAAAAAAAAAAAATCTGTTACCACTGAATTGATTTTGACCCATAGCGACCCTATAGGACAGAGTAGAACTGCCTCATAGAGTTTCCAAGGAGTGCCTGGTGGATTGGAACTGCCGACCTTTGGTTAGCAGCTATAGCACTCAACCACTACACCACCAGGGTTTCCAAAAAAAAAAAAAAAAACAAGCTCTTTGCCGTTGAGTCGATTCTAACTCATAGCGACCCTGTAGGACAGAGTAGAACTGCCCCATAGGGTTTTCAAGGAGAGTCGGGTGTATTCGAACTGCCAACCCTTTGGTTAGCAGCCATAGCTCTTAACCACCTTGCCACCAGGGTTTTCAATAGCAATGTTTTATTTCTTGCTCTGGGTGCTGGTTACACAGGCAGTTGACTCTGTGGCTACTCACTTGTGTAATCACGTGTGACCTCTCCTCTCTGTAAGGTACGCATTAGTAAGATGTTCACTTCAACAATCACAGTTGCTTATTGGTTTCCTTCACCAACTCGTTTTCAGATCCCTTAAAGACAGAGTTCACATCTCTGTGTTTAGTTTTCAAACCCCATGGGGTCCTCTGCTATGCCAGGTGCCCAATAAGCGCACTCTTAAGATAAACATTACAGGTGGATGTATTAACGAACATTCCAGCTACTTTCTAATGGACCTGGTTGGAAAATAACAATCTGACCTTAACAAACCATGCTCAGACTCTCACTTCCTTTTCAACTCTCAACATAAAATTTGAAAACTGTACAAATGTCCTCAAGGTAAAATGACAGAATTATATGAATATTTTTTATTCCAATTCATTGTGTACTAGTTCTTGAATAAAAAAAAAAAAATGGATTGCTGTTAATTCTTGTGTCCCCAAACAGAGATATTACCTGGTGCTGTCGTCACCCAGAGCCTACCCCCTGCTCTGTGCCATTTATTGTAACTAATTGGCCTAGACTGCATGAGATCCCATTTAACAAAACATTTGATGGCTCCTCCAGTTGATATGTGCTCCAGAAAGCTCCCTAAATGTCTAAGGTTTTCATTAGTTTTTAGAGCACAGTGAGGTAATTATATCATGCACTGGGTTTTCGGGTTGAACAGTCAACCAGAGAAAGGAGTAAACACACAGATGCTGGAAAGGGGCGTAAAACCGTTTCTTATTTTGGCAGGCTTCAAGCATTCCCCTTGGAACTTCAAAGACTTTAACTGTGGCCTTTCTCTAGGCGAAAAGTTGATGACTTGGGAGTGACTTACTAGATCCAGGTGGCCCTTACAAGAAATAAAACAGGACCTTACCCCTTGCTGGTATGTGTAATTTGTGGTAAAACTTGAGGGAGCCATTATGATATGTTGACAACATTCCTTCTGGGAAGGTCAGGACAAAATGAAAGCTAAAGAAGCACACCCAGGTTAGCCCTTGCTGCTGTTCTTCAGTCCACAGTGCCTCGCCATGGGTGAGCTGGGGACACAATGAGGGAAAAAGCTCTCTGAAGACTGTAGTGGTGCACAGAAGCACCACAGCAATGGGAAGAAAATGAGAAGGGCCCTTTTCTCCAATCAGTTGTAGTGCTAGGACCAGTGCAAGAGCAGGCTAGCTTTTATGGCTGTTTCGTCATCTGAATTCTGTCCAACAGGAATGTGGGAACCGTACTATATCATAACACCCCGAAGAATTTTCTAGGTGTTGTCAGACTGCAGCTACTGGACCACAGCAATGGTGTAGATGGGAAGAGCCTGGAGGAGGCCTGCTAAACTCCTTAGTCTTGAACAGTGCACGAGTTTCTGGATGGAAGGCTTGTTGTCATGGAGCCTTCGTTTACTGCTGGCAATTAGCCCAGTGGCCTGATCACATTTATGAGCTCAGCATTGCATTCGGTTTCTATTTACAGGGTTATTCAGGCTGTGCATCAATTCTAAGGAAAATTTTATCAGCTTTATTACCTGTACCAAGGACAATTATTGAAGTATTACTTTTTTCAGGCATGTGTATATGGTATATATTTTAAGTATGGGGTGGAAGAGATTATAGATATAGATGAAGATATAGATGTAAATTACTGCTATAGCTACAGCTGTGAAAATGAGTATGGATTATATATACAAATATAGATGTAAATATTACATTTGCTATTCTCTTTACCTGAGATGCTTTTTATTCCTGTCTGCGTGACTCGGCTAGTGTGTTTCTGTTTTTAATCATTTGTGGTCTGGGCATGGATTTATATATGGATATGGTATGTGTGTGTGTATATATATGTGTGTGTGTGTGTTATATGTATAACATTATATGTAGTACACACACACATGCATGTGTGACACATATGTAATAACAAAGTGAAGAAAGAGTCATGTTAGGTTTTCTGATGTTAAAGGAGCTATGCCTCTCCTTAGTAATACCAAAGATCAATTCTACAGATCTAAGTATTTTAGAAAAAAAAGAACTCTGTATATATGTAAGAATTATGGTGTTAGTGAAGAACATTGAAATACCATGGACTGCCAGAAGAATGAACAGGTCTGTCTTGAAAGAAGTACAGCTGGAGTGCTCCTTGGAAGCAACGATGGGGAGACTTTGTCTCGCATAGTTTGGACATGTTATCAGGAGGGACCAGTCCCTGGAGAAGAACATCGTGCTTGGTAAGGTAGAGAGTCAATGAAAAAAAGAAAGACCCTTAATGAGATGGATTGAGACAGTGGCTGCAACAATGGGCTCAAGCATAGCAACTACTTGTGAGGATGGTATAGGACCAGGCAGTATTTTGTTCTGTTGTACATACGGTTGCTATGAGTCAAAACCGACTTGAGGGCACCTAAGAAGAACTTACATGTAATAATAGAAGTGACTTGGAGAGTGAGATCCTTGAATGTATCATCTCTCTATCCCCAGCACCTTTCACATAATAGATGATAAATGAGTGTCTGGCAAATGAATAAATGAAAGAAAATGAATGGCCTTCGCATTTATTCTTTCTAAACAAAGCAAAAAAAAAAAAAAAAAAAGTCAAACTCTATAAACTTTTCCCTTCCATGGACAGACACGTCATGTCCAGCTTACTACTCTGAAGAAAAAACAAAAGACAAATGGCCTCTCCCTTGTTCTATAGTTTCCCAAAATATTAGCCAGGTATCCTCTCAAATCTACGAATGGCAGGAGGCCCAACCCAGGAGTGATTTCAGTAGTGCTCTGGTGGGATGAGAGAGTTTACAGCGGGAACATTTGCAGCTGACAGCCCTATCAACAACTGCGGCTTATTACGACCACAACAACAACCAAAAAAACAAACAAAAAAATTGGAGATGAATATAAGACAGATGATTTTGTTTATCTCAAGTGAAAAAGACAAGCAATGAGACCCCTGGGAGTCCTGAAATGAGAAACTCCTAAAGCTAATTGAGATATGATTAAAAAGATTGCTGTGCATTATTGCCAGCAGTCATTGAGTTTTGTCATTAGGGTTCCCCACTGTTGGAGCAATCAAACCAGTTATTATGGCTCTAGCAAGCAGCAGAGTATCTTTTGGTGTATATATTTTCTGTAAAACAGTAACTTATTAAAGCCATAAGTGGAGTTTCTGAAACAAATTCAATAAATATATTTTAAGAAATGACTCCCTTTGCTCTCATTTGTCATGGACTTGGAGGTGTCACTTGAATTTTGTCTTTATCTATAGCAGTGGTGTCCAACAGAAACATGTGAGTCACATGTACGATTTTAGATTTCTAGTTGTTGCTGTTGTTAGGTGCCCTCGAGTTGGTTCCGACTCATGGCGACCCTGTGTACAACAGAATGAAACAGTGCCCGATCCTGCGCCATCTTTACAATCGTTGTTATGCTTGAGCTCATTGTTGCAGCCACTGTGTCAATCCACCTTGTTGAGGGTCTTCCTCTTTTCCGCTGACCCTGTACTCTACCAAGCATGATGTCCTTCTTCAGGGACTGATCCCTCCTGATAACATGGCCAAAGTATGTAAGACGCAGTCTCGCAATCCTTGCTTCTAAGGAGCATTCTGGTTGTACTTCTAGGACAGATTTGTTTGCAGTCCATGGTATATTCAGTATTCTTCGCCAACACCATAACTCAAAGGCATCAACTCTTTTTCAGTTTTCCTTATTCATTGTCCAGCTTTCACATGCATATGATGCAAATGAAAATACCATGGCTTGGGTCAGGCGCACCTTAGTCTTCAGGGTGACATCTTTGCTCTTCAATACTTTGAAGAGGTCCTTTGCAGCAGATTTGCCCAATGCAATGCATCTTTTGATTTCTTGACTGCTGCTTCTGTGGCAGTTGATTGTGGATCGAAGTCAAATGAAATCCTCGACAACTTCAATCTTTTCTCCGTTTATCATAATGTTGCTCATTGGTCCAGTTGTGAGGATTTTTGTTTTCTTTATGTTGAAGTGTAATCCATACTGAAGGCTGTGGTCTTTGATCTTCATTAGTAAGTGCTTCAAGTCCTCTTCACTTTCAGCAACCAAGGTTGTGTCATCTGCACAAGGCAGGTTGTTAATGAGTCTTCCTCCAATCCTGATGACATGTTCTTCTTCATGTAGTCCAGCTTCTTGGATTATTTGCTCAGCATACAGATTAAATAGGTATGGTGAAAGAATGCAACCCTGATGTACACATTTCCTGACTTTCAACCAATCAGTATCCCCTTGTTCTGTCCGAACAACTGCCTCTTGATCTATGTAAAGGTTCCTCATGGGCACAATTAAGTGTTCTGGAATTCCCATTCTTCATAATGTTATCCATAGTTTGTTATGATCCACACAGTCAAATGCCTTTGCATAATCAATAAAACACAGGTAAACATCCTCCTGGTATTCTCTGCTTTCAGCCAGGATCCATCTGACATCAGCAATGATATCCCTGGTTCCACGTCCTCTTCTGAAACCTGCCTGAATTTCTGGCAGTTCCCTGTCAATATACTGCTGCAGCCTTTTTTGAATGATCTTCAGCAGAATTTTTGCTTGCGTGTGATATTAATGATAATGTTCTATAACTTCCACATTCAGTTGGATCACCTTTCTTGGGAATAGGCATAAATATGGATCTCTTCCAATCAGTTGGCCAGGAAGCTGTCTTCCATATTTCTTGGCGTAGACAAGTGAGCACCTCCAACACCACATCTGTTTGTTGAAACATCTCAATTGATATTCCATCAATTCCTGGAACCTTGTTTTTCACCAATGCCTTCAGAGCAGCTTGGACTTCTTCCTTCAGTACCATCAGTTCCTGATCATATGCCACCTCTTGAAATGGTCGAATATCGACTAATTCTTTTTGGTATAATGACTCTGTGTATTCCTTCCATCTTCTTTTGTTGCTTCCTGCATCATTTAATGTTTTCCCCATAGAATCCTTCACTATTGCAACTCGAGGCTTGAATTTTTTCTTCAGTTCTTTTAGCTTGAGAAATGCCGAGCATGTTCTTCCCTTTTGGTTTTCCATATCCAGCTCTTTGCACATGTCATTATAATACCTCCTTTTGTCTTCTCGAGAGTCCCTTTGAAATTTTCTGTTCAGTTCTTTTACTTCATGAATTCTTCCTTTTGCTTTAGCTGCTCAACGCTCAAGAGCAAGTTTCAGAGTCCCCTCTGACATCAACCTTGGTCTTTTTTTTCTTTCCTATCTTTTCAGTGACCTCTTGCTTTCTTCATGGATGATGTCCTTGATGTCATTCCACAACTCGTCTGGTTTTCGGTCACTACTGTTCAATGTGTCAAATCTATTCTACAGATTGTCTCTAAATTCAGGTGGGATATACTCAAGGTCATATTTTGGCTCTTGTGGACTTGCTCTGATTTTCTTCAGTTTTAGCTTGAACTTGCATATGAGCAATTGATGGTCTGTTCCACAGTCGGCCCCTGGCCTCATTCTGACTGATGATACTGAGCTTTTCCATGGTCTCTTTCCACAGATGTAGTCAATTTGGTTTCTGTGTGTTCCATCTGGCGAGGTCCATGTGTATAGTCACCGTTTACGTTGGTGAAAGAAGGTATTTGCAATGAAGAAGTCGTTGATCTTCCAAAATTCTATCATTCGATCTCCGATCTCCAGCATTGTTTCTATCACCAAGGCCATATTTTCCAACTACTGATCCTTCTTCTTTGTTTCCAACTTTCGCATTCCAATTACCAGTAATTATCAATGCATCTTGATTGCATATTTGATCAATTTCAGACTGCAGCAGCTGATAAAAATCTTCTATTTCTTCATCTTTGGCCCTAGTGGTTGGTGCATAAATTTGAATAGTAGTCGTATTAACTGGTCTTCCTTGTAGGCATATGGATATTATCTTATCACTGACAGCATAGTACTTTAGGATAGACCTTGAAACGTTCTTTTTGACGATGAATGGAACACCATTCCTCTCCGAGTTGTCATTCCCAGCATAGTAGACTATATGATTGTCTGATTCAAAATGGCCAATACCAGTCCATTTCAGCTCACAATTGCCTAAGATATCAATGTTTATGCATTCCATTTCATTTTTGACAATTTCCAATTTTCCTAGATTCATACTTTGTACATTCCAGGTTCTGGTTATTAATGGATGTTTGCAGCTGTTTCTTCTCATTTTGACTCATACCATATCAGCAAATGAAGGTCCTGAAAGCTTTACTCCATCCACGTCATTCAGGTCGACTCCACTTTGAGGAGGCAGCTCTTCCCCAGTAATCTTTTGAGTGCCTTCCAAAGTGGGGGGCTCATCTTCCAGCACTATATGAGACAATGTTCAGCTGCTATTCATAAGGTTTTCACTGGCTAATGCTTTTCAGAAGTAGACTGCCAGGTCTTTCTTCCTAGTCTGTCTTAGTCTGGAAGCTCAGCTGAATCCTGTCCTCCATGGGTGACCCTGCTGGTTATCTGAATACTGGTGGCATAGCTTCCAGCATCACAGCAACACGCAAGCCCCCACTGACGACAAACTGACAGACACGTGGGGGAAATTTCTAGTAGCTACACCATAAAGGGAAACCCTGGTGGCATAATGGTTAAGTGCTACAGCTGCTAACCAAAGGGTTGGCAGTTCGAATCCGCCAGGTGCTCCTTGGAAACTCTATGGGGCAGTTCTACTCTGTCCTATAGGGTCACTAGGAGTCAGAATCGACTTGACGACACTGGGTTTGATTTGTTTTTTTCTTTTTTTGATTATACCATAAAGAGTAAGAGAATAGGAGAAATTACTTTTTTTCAATAATTTTTATTGTGCTTTAAGTGAAAGTTTACAAATCAAGTCAGTCTCTCACAAAAAAAACCCATATACACCCTGCTACACACTCCCAATTACTCTCCCCCTGATGAGACAACCCGCTCTCACCCTCTGCTCTCTCTTCGTGTCCATTTCACCAGCTTCTAACCCCCTCCACCTTCTCATCTCCCATCCAGGCAGGAGATGCCAACATAGTCTCAAGTGTCTACCTGATTCGAGAAGCTCACTCCTCAGCAGCATCTGTCTCCAACCCATTGTCCAGTTCAATCCATGTCTGAAGAGTTGGCTTCGGGAATGGTTCCTGTCCTCGGGCAACAGAAGGTCTGGGGGCCATGACCACTGGGGTCCCTCTAGTCTCAGTCAAACCGTTAAGTCTAGTCTTATGAGAATTTGGGGTCTGCATCCCACTGCTCTCCTGCTCCCTCAGGGGTTCTCTGTTGTGTTCCCTGTCAGGGCAGTCATTGGTTGTAGCTGGGCACCATCTATTTCTTCTGATATCAGGATGATGTAGTCGCTGGTTCATGTGGCCCTTTCTATCTCTTGGGCTCCTAATCGCCTTGTGTCCTTGGTGTTCTTCATTCTCCTTTGATCCAGGTGGGTTGAGACCAATTGACGCATCTTAGATGGCTGCTTGCTAGTGTTTAAGACCCCAGACGCCACTCTTCAAAGTGGGATGCGGAGTGTTTTCTTAATAGATTTTATTATGCCAATTGACTTAGATGCCCCCTGAAACCATGGTCCCCAGACCCCCACCCCTGCTACGCTGGCCTTTAAAGCATACAGTTTTATTCAGGAAACTTCTTTGCTTTTGGTTCAGTCCAATTGTGCTGACCTCCCCTGTATGGTGTGCTGTCTTTCCCTTCACCAAAAGTAGTTCTTATCTACTATCTAATTATTGAATGTCCCCTCCCACCCTCCCTCCGTTCGACATCTCTTGACCACAAAAGAAGGTTTTGTTCTCAGTTTAAACTATTTCTCAAGTTCTTATAACAGTGGTCTTTTACAATTTTTGTCCTTTTGCAACTGACTAATTCCACTCAGCATAATGCCATCCACATTCCTCCATGTTATGAAATGTTTCACAGATTTCTCACTGTTCTTTATCGATGCGTAGCATTCCATTTTGTGAATATACCATAATTTATTTATCCATTCATCCATTGATGGGCACCTTGGTTGCTTCCATCTTTTTGCTATTGTAAACAACAACAAAAAAAAAAACAGTGCTGCAATAAACATGAGTGCGCATATATCTGTTTGTGTAAAGGCTCTTATTTCTCTAGGATGTATTTCAAGGAGTGGGATTGCTGGATCATATGGGAGTTCTATTTCTACCTTTTTAAAGAAGTGCCAAATCGCTTTCCAAAGTGGTTGTACCATTTTACATTCCCACCAGCAGTGTATAAGTGTTCCAATCTCTCCACAGCCTCTCCAACATTTATTATTTTGTGTTTTTTGGAGTGAGATGAAATCTCATTGTAGTTTTGATCTGCATTTCTCTAATAGCTAATAATCGTGAACATTTCCTCATAAATCTGTTACGTACCTGAATGTTTTCTTTAGTGAAGTGTCTATTCATATCTTTTGCCCATTTTTTAATTAGGTTATTATTCTTTTTGCAGTATCATGTAGATTTTAGAGATCAGGCACTGATCAAAAATGTCATAGCTAAAAACTTTTTCCCAGTCTGTAGGTAGTCATTGTACTCTTTTGGTGAAGTCTTTGGATGAGCATAGGTGTTTGATTTTTAGGAGCTCCCAGTTATCTAGTTTTTCTTCTACATTCTTTATAATGTTTTGTATACTGTTTATGCCATGTATTAGGGCTCCTAACGTTGTCCCTATTTTTTCTTCCATGATTGTTATCGTTTTAGATTTTATATTTAGGTCTTTGATCCATTTTGAGTTAGTTTTTGTGCAAGGAGTGAGGTATGGGTCTTCTTTCATTTTTTTACAGATGGTTATCCAGTTATGTCAACACCATTTGTTAAAAAGACTGTCTTTTCTCCATTTAACTCTTTTGGGGCCTTTGTCAAATATCAACTGCTCATATGTGGATGGATTTTTGTCTGGAGTCTCAATTCTGTTCCATTGGCCCATGGATCTGTTGTTGTACGAGTACCAGGCTGTTTTGACTACTGTGGTGGTATAATAGGTTCTAATATCAGGTAAAGTAAGACCTCCCACTTTGTTCTTCTTTTTTTGGTAATGCCTTCTTTATCCGGGGCCTCTTTCCCTCCCATGGGAAATTGGTGATTTTTTTCTCCATCTCATTAAAGAATATCCTTGGGATGTGGATCAGAATTGCATTAAATGTATAGGTCACTTTTGGTAGAATAGATATTTTTATAATGTTAATCTTCCTATCCATGAGCAAGGTATGTTCTTCCACTTATGTAAGTCTCTTTTGGTATCTTGCAGAAGTGTACTGTAGTTTTCTTTGTATAAGTCTTTTACATCTCTGGTAAGACTTATTCCTAAGTATTTTATCTTCTTGGGGGCTACTGTAAATGGCATTGATTTGGTGATTTCCTCTTCGATGTTCTTTTTGTTGGTGTAGAGGAATCCAACTGATTTTTGTATGTTTATCTTGTATCCCGATACTCTGCTGAACTCTTCTATTAGTTTCAGTAGTTTTCTGGAGGATTCCTTAGGTTTTTCTGTGTATAAGATCATGTCATCTGCAAATAGAGATACTTTAACTTCTTCCTTGCCAATCTGGATACCCTTTATTTCTTCATCTAGCCTCATCGCTCTGGCTAGGACTTCCAGCACCATGTTGAATAAGAGCGGCGATAAAGTGCGTCCTTGTCTGGTTTCCAGTCTCGGTGGGAATGTTTTCAGGCTCTCTCCATTTAGGGTGGTGTTGGCTGTTGGCTTTATATAAATGCTGTTTATTATGTTGAGGAATTTTCCTTCTATTCCTATTTGCTGAGAGTTTTTATCATGAACGAGTGTTGAACTTTGTCAAATGCCTTTTCTGCATCAAGTGATAAGATCATGTGATTCTTGTCTTTCGTTTTATTTATGTGGTAGATTACATTAATTCTTTTTCTAATGTTGAACCATCCCTGCACACCTGGTATGAATCGCACTTGGTCATGGTGAATTATTTTTTTGATATGCTGTTGAATTCTATTGGCTAGAATTTTGTTGAGGATTTTTGCATCTACGTTCATGAGGGATATAGGTCTATAATTTTCTTTTCTTGTGGTGTCTTTACCTGGTTTTGGTATCAGGGATATGGTGCCTTCATAGAATGAGTTTGGTAGTATTCCGTCCTTTTCTATGCTCTGAAATACCTTTAGTAGTAGTGGTGCTAATTCTTCTTTGAAAGTTTGGTAGAACTCTGCAGTGAAGCCATCAGGACCAGGGCTTTTTTTCTTGTTGGGAGTTTTTTGATTACCTTTACAATCTCTTCTTTTGTAATGCGTCTATTTAGTTGTTCTACCTCTGTTTGTGTTAGTTTAGGTAGGTAGTGTGTTTCTAGGAAGTCATCCATTTCTTCTAGGTTTTCAAATTTGTTTGAGTATAGTTTTTCATAGTAATCTGATATGGTTCTTTTAATTTCAGTTGGGTCTATTGTAATATCGCCCATCTCATTTCTTATTTGGGTTATTTGCTTCCTCTCTTGTCTTTCTTTTGTCAGTTTGGCCAGTGGTTTATTGATTTTGTTGATTTTTTTTCAAAAAACCAGCTTTTGGTCTTGTTAATTCTTTCAATTGTTTTTCTGTTTTCTATTTCATTTAGTTCAGCTGTAATTTTTATTATTTTTCTCTTGGTGCCTGTGGGTTTCTTTTGTTGCTCTCTTTCGATTTGTTCAAGTTGTAGGGATAGTTCTTGGATTTTGGCCCTTTCTTCTTTTTGGATGTGTGCATTTATTGATATAAATTGGCCTCTGACCACTGCTTTTGCTATGTCCCAGAGGTTCTGACAGGAAGTGTTTTCATTCTCATTGGATTCTCTGAATTTCTTTATTCCATCCTTAATGTCTTCTGTAACCAAGTCTTTTTTGAGCAGAGTATTGTCCAGTTTCCAAGTATTTGATTCCTTTTCCCTGCTGTTCCTATTATTGATTTTCACTTTTATGGCCTTATGGCCAGAGAAGATGCTTTGTAATATTTCAAAGTTTTGGATTCTGCTAAGGCTTGCTTTATGACCTAATATGTGGTCTATTCTAGAGAATGCTCCATGTGCACTAGAAAAGAAAGTATAGTTGGTTGCTGTTGGGTGGAGTATTTTCGTTTACTCCTTGCTGCTCTTATAATTGTCTGTTTATCTTTGGTTTTGGCAAATTTGAATATAATATGTCTTGGTGACTTTCTTTTAACATCTACCTTATGTGGAGTTTGATGAGCATCTTGGATAGATATCTTCTCATCTTTCACAACATCAGGGAAGTTTTCTGCCAATAAATCCTCAAAAATTTTCTCTGTATTTTCTGTTATCCCTCCCTATTCTGGTACTCCAATCACCCATAGGTTATTTCTCTTGATAGAGTCCCACATGATTCTTAAGGTTTCTTCATTTTTTTTTAATTCTTTTATCTGATTTTTCTTCGAATATATTAGTGTCAAGTGATTTATCTTCGAGTTCAGAAATTTTAGCTTCTACTTGCTCAATTCTGCTCCTCTAACTTTCTATTGAGTTATCTAATTCTGTAATTTTATTGTTAATCTTCTGAATTTCTGATTGCTGCCTGTCTGTGGATTTTTCCAGCTTATTAAACTTTTCATTATGTTCCTGAATAATTTTTCTGAGTTCTTCAGTTGCTTTATCTGTGTGTTTCTTGGCTTGTTCTACGTATTGCCTCATTTCCTTCCTGATGTCTTAAAGGGTTCTGTATATTAAATTTTTGTATTCTGCATCTGGTAATTCCAGGAATGCACTTTCATCTAGAAGATCCCTGGATTCTTTGTTTTGAGAGCCTGTTGAGGTGATCATGGTCTGTTTCTTTATGTGACTTGATCTTGACTGTTGTCTCCGAGCCGTCTGTAAGTTACTGTGTTAGTTTATGCTTGCTTACTGTGTCATAACTGCTTGCTTTGTTTTGTTTTGGTATACCCCTATGGGTTGCTGGAGTGACCTAGCTTGATTATTTTCGCCTTTGGAGCTCTGGTGTCCTGTCCCCAGCTGGCTAGAGCTGTTATCAGATATATCAGTCTAGGAGCCCATTCAGTTTTCTTGTATGAATTCAGCTCAGGTTTCTAGGTAGCTGATCATCAAGTGTGCGGTACAGGCTCTGTCCTACAGTCTTAGGGGGGCAGTGGTGATTGGCGTATACACCGGTCTCTGATTGCAGCAGGGGGTCACACTCCGAGAAAGCAGGGGGCTGAGAACCAACCCCCGAGTGTCTCTGAGGAAAACACGTCTCTGTTTCCTAGTGAGTGCTGGTCGGTGGGTTCTGCAGAGGGACCATGGGCATCCAAAGTTTTTAGTTGTAAGGACTGGGAGGTACCAGTTATCTTCGGACACCTGTCCTGGGTGGCTTGGTGACCTGAGTGGAGCCACCAGTCCTTAGGTCCCTGATGTGGGTAGGTGAGGACCTTGTTTAATAGGCAGAGCAATGTCAAACGTCAAACACCCACCTCTCCACCACACAGGTGAAATGGTTGCAGTTTTCCAACAAGGGTCTATTCTCCTGAAATAGGCTCACACTGGTCTATGCAGAAGAGAAAAGTACTCAAGGTGCACGGACGGTTTATGCCTGGACAGGAGCCGCTCCTGTCCTAAGCTCCACCAGTTAATGGAGCTAGCCAATTATCTTTTCTCCCCTAGTCACAAATTTTTCCCTTCCCCAAGGCTGGGAGGATGGCTCTAGGTGATTACCAGGGCCTATCTCAGGCCCAGGGATTCAGCCACTGAAGCCGGCTTGAGGGGGGGTGCACAGGGGGGCACAGTAGAATATATGCAAGTACTTAGCTTTTGCAGAGAGCACCCTTCTGTTCAGGTTCCGGAGGTGTGAGTGGGCTGTGTGGCTGGCTGCTTCTCCCTGAGGAAACTGCGGCTGAATACTAGTACCAGCCCGCTGCCCCGCCATCACTCTGGGAATGGTGCCTGAGGGCTCCGCGTGATTCAGGCCTTGCGCGGTACCTCCTTTCCACTTCTGAACGGCCTCTTCCTCCCGCTGCCCCTCAATTCGCTGTCTAAGCTTGCCTTTGATGCTCAGGGTTCCCAGCTTGTCACAAATATACTGGTTTCACTTGTTTTTTCTGGTCTTTGTTCTAAAGAGGGCTCGACGGAAGCGTCTATCTATTCTGCCGTCTTGGCTCCGCCCTCTGGAAGAAATTACTTTTAATAATATTTTTATTTAGCCCAATATATTCAAAATTCTATCATCTCAACATTTTATGAATATAAAATTATTAATGAGGCATTTTATGTTCTTTATTTCATACTGAGTCTTTGAAATCTAGCATGTATTCTAGACTTAGAGAACATTCCATTTCATCTAGCCGAATTGTGTTCAGTGGCTAGTGGGTACCCTCTTGCACAGGGCAGACTACAGTCTTGCCTCTACTTGGCTAGTATAAGAGGTAAATTAGGTAGGCTAGATCTCATCAGCTATGCCACTTGAAAATTATAGGGTTGCACTTTTTTAGTGATATCATTTTTGCTAATGGAGGAAGATACCTGTCTGCAGTAATCTTTCTGTGGATCGGAACTTCTAGTGCATGAAAGAATGGTTTGATTGTAAAGATTATATCATAGTTTCCCAGGAAACTATTAATAAGTACTATTATTTACTTTATTTATATTTTGACCTTGTCCAAAATTGTTATTCAGACTAAATTTCAGGGTACAGACTATTCAGCTATTATGTGTGGGTCATGCCAATGTGTTATGTATTGGGAAAAATCACTACTGAAGAAAAACACTGCTACAGTTCAGAATACCATCTTCAGAAAAAAATGTTCTTTCATATTCGTATCATCATGTGAAACCTCTGTCCATTAAATTAAAAAAAAAATTTACAATTATCCATATGCTACACATCATTTTTTTCTGAATAGTAACATCAAATTAGATGTTAGAGATACAGTTTACAGAAAACACAAAAAAATTTTTGGATAGAAAAGATTATTAAGCTTACTTAAGAGCCTTTTAAGAGCCCAGGTGGCACAATGTTTAACAGCTTGGCTGCTAACCAAAAGGTCAGCTGTTCAAATCCACCAGCTGCTCTTTGGAAACCCTGTGGGGAAGTTCTACTCTGTCCTGTAGAGTCGGTATGAGTGGGAATTGACTTGGGGACAATGATTTTGTTTTTTAAGGATAGATATTTTTTAGTTTAATTCTTTTTTCTCCCTTTTTAGTTTCTAAGGTATATTTGAAAAGCCTTGAGCTAGTTATAAACCAAAAAAAAACAAACAAACAAACAAAAACAAACCCTTGGCCATCAGGTTGATTCCAACTCACAGCAACCCTATTGAACAGAGTAGAACTGCCCCATAGAGTTTCCAAGGGGCACGTAGTGGATTCCAACTGCTGACCTTCTGATTAGCAGCCATAGTTCTTAACCACTACACCACCAGGGTTTCCTGAGCTAGTTATAAGTTATAGCAATCAAGAAATCAAGACCTTGGGGAAAGGGAAGTGCAAATGGAAGGGTGAAAGGGAGTTTCTACTTGCTCGTTGGAATCTGAGCTGTAGAACTATGAGTGAATTTGAGGACTCAGAACCACAGATACGTTGGTGAAGTAGGAGAGGGCTTTATTAGTCTGTCTTCCTAATTCTCTCTCTCTTTTTCTTCACTCTACCTCCCCTACCTTTTATCTGCTTTTCTCCTTCTGGAAGCAAGACCTACAGCTATGAATCAAAAACGGCAACAATACTCAAAACTGCTGCTGGACAATACATACTTAAAACAATTGTGAAATAACTTAGTACTGTGTTTGGGCACAAAATGCTGAAAGAATTCAAAATAAGACTAACACCACATTACACATGGAGTTTATATAAAAAAGCTTCTGGTAGGGGAAATGTCTGAGTTGTCCCTGAAGAGTCAATTTGAATTGGTGGAAAGATTGGAGACCATTTCATGGCACCATTAAATTAGATAGTTCTACACATGGGATCACCATGAATTGGAATAGACTGGAAAGCAACTAATAACAACAACTAATCCAGAGTATTTCCACTGAGATCACATGCAGCAGAGGGGAATAATGGCAGCACCACACCCATGATGATAGTCTGGGCTGGGAGCTCTGTTATGTGGTATTAACGATAAACGGGACAAGGAAGGGAAGAATTGATTGAGACATGTCAATTGTCCCGAGGTACTTGTGAAATGAAAAGGGATGTTTTCCTTGGCTGTTCTTCTTAGTCGATTATGACAGTTGGTGTAAATTTTACATCTCTTCACTCATGCCTGTAATAAGACGAGGAGCCCTGGTGGCACAGTGGTTAAGCACTTGACTGCTACCTGAAAGGTGGGCAGTTTGAATCCACCAGCCACTCTGTATAGAAAGATGTGACAGTCTGCTTCTGTGAAGATTACAGCATTGGAAACCCTGTGGGGGCAGTTCTACCCCATCCTGTAAGGTTGTTGTGAGATTGGACTTCGTGGCAGCGAGTATTTGGGTTTAATAATAAGACATCAACACCCACGTAGTTTAATGGACACTAAACCAAGCCCATTGCCGTAGAGTTGATTCTGACACATAGAGACTCTATGTTGTTGTCATTAGGTGCCGTCAAGTCGGTTCCTACTCATAGTGACCCTATGCACAACAGAAGGAAATACTGTCTGGTCCTGTGCCATCCCCACAATTGTTGCTATGCTTGAGCCCATTGTTGTAGCCACTGTATTAATCCATCTCGTTAAGAGTCTTCCTCTTTTTCCCCGACCCTCCACTTTACCAAGCATGATGTCCTTCTGCAGGGACTGATCCCTCCTGATAACATGTCCAGAGTATGTGAGACATAGTCTCACCATCCTTCCATCTAAGGAGCATTCTGGATGTAGGATTAAGCAAAATTTCCCCATAAGGTTTTCAGGAAAAGGCTAGTGGATTTGAACTGCCAACCTTTTGGTTAGCAGTGGAGCTCTTAACCACTATGCTACCAGGGCTCTTTAATGGCCACTGGCCAATATTAAAGTTTAGCCAGCTTAAATATTTGTTGTAATTCTCATACTTTGGCTTCTACAGAAATGGAGGAATGTAATTCACATTTTTAGGCTTCAAGAAAAGACAAGTTGAAAAAGGAAAGCTTTATTGTTTTAGTAGAGAACAAAAGTGTCCCAGAGACTTGGAATCTCACAAATAAGCCACAAATTGTACTAAACATGAATGAACCATAAGCACTCTTCAGAACTCAAATTTGGAATCATTAAAATCATTTTGCATTTGTACTACTTTTGTAGATAATTAAAACATGCTTGCAGGATCTCACAAGTGGGAACAATTACAGAGTTATTGTTTCACAATAAAGTTAACACGTCATTCAGACAAAACCTGAAACAGCGACAGAGCTGGTAGAACCTGAGCGATATGAGTGACAGATTGATTTGTTCTTCCATTTATCTGGTTGGATAACATTTAACAATTATCCATACTTTCGAGGGCTTGGAATTTTGCTCCCTGCTCTATCATTGGGTTACTGGTTTGTAGTATTTAGAAATATTTAATTTGGGGGTAAAATTTTCATTGCTTTCTTTTTCAAAGCAGAATTTATGTTTTTGGAGTTCAAATAATTTATTTGAATAATGTCAAGATAGACTATGTTGACTTAAAAATTACAAGTTGTGTCTAGTCATATTGTTAAGTCTAAAAATAACTAGTCAAAGAATACATTAAAAAATAGATATATTAAAATTAATTCTGATACAATTAACATCTTTAACATAACTAATGGCCTATTATAGAAATCACTAATGTTTTCCTTCCCCATTCACCTCTGTAAAAAACAAAAGCAACAACAACAAAAAACAGCAACAGAAACTCATACGATGATAATTTGTGATGGTCACAAGCCTTTTGAAATCTTCCCGAGATTACAATAGATAGTCAATAAGTAAAGCACTAAATTACATTAAGCCAAAGTTCCAACTACAATGATGCCTCTCCTGGTGTATTTAATGTAGGGTCAATTTAACATTAATGTATAGTTGGTTTTGGCAGGCTTGTTCTGTTCATGTATGTATGTATATTTATATTTTATTTAAAAAAACAAAAAGCTCTCCTCATGTACTTTCTACTATAAGGTAAAAATAAAGGACTGACTGTGATAGTTTAAGAAAATACAGGGAATATTCCGTACATTCCATGCCTCCATGGTTTGTGCACACTGGAAAGGAGAGGATACTCCAAAGTCCACAGACTCATATGAGCCGTAAGTCATGGTGCACAGAAAATGATGGAGGGATGGCAACCTACCTTGAGAACTTTTGCCAGATGGATCATGAAATTGATTCACCTGATCTAAAAGGCTAGCTACATTCCCACTTTGTTCTTTTTCTCAGAAGTTGAATGTCTGGTCAATTTTTAAAAATAAAGTAATAAACTCTGGTGATGCAGAGGTTAAGTGCTCCACTGGTAACCAACAGTTCGGTGGTTGGAACCCACCAGCTGCTCCGTGGGAGAAAGCTGTGGAGGTCTGCTTCTGTAAAAATTACAGCCTTGGAAACCTCATGGGTCAGTTCTACTCTGTCCTATAGGGTCACTATGAGCCAGAATCAACTCAACGGCAATGGGTTTGGTTTGGTTATGGCTACCAGGGCTGACCTGGTGCACTCCAGGGAGCACCATTGTATTACAGCCAGTATGAATGTCCAGAGTTGTGCAGCGCACATTCTGTATGATTGGCCTGTTGTACTTGATTCAAGTTGATAATCTTTTACCTGAAGTCGAATGACTTGCCCATGGATCTTCTTCCCTTTGCCTACAGAGGTGAGACTACATGGTTTGTAATTTCTTTTCAATTCCACCATCTCCATGAAATGGATATTAGAAGGAAGAAGGCTGCATCCTGACATAGATTTAAATGGAAGAAGGGTGCTGAACTCTTGACATTCTCAACTCCAAGACTGCATGTGGATTTAAAAGAGTTTGTTATCTCTCTATGCCAAAAAAAAAAAAAGACAGAGCATATTTTCGTGGGCTCTCAGGGGTCCAGGCAATCATAAGTAAATGAATATAACCAGACCCTGAGGAGGCTGAAAGCTCCCTTGAAGCTAGAGATAAATGTGAGGAATTTCAAAATAGCTATATATCAAAACTTTAAGTCTGTGGGAAACTTTTGCAGCAATTTGTAATCTCCTAAATATGTATGACAGCAATACTGACATCCTTGAACTGTGAGTAATAGGATTGCTATTATGTCTCGCTGCTATATACATACATCTATTTTTAATTCGCTACAATATAGTTTTCAGTTCAAGATAATGCATGCCACTGCTCTGTAATGATAGTGCTGAATAGAATATTGATTAGAAAACCGTCTGAATAACAGGTAATTGATAGGGGTGAAGGAGATGTGGCATTTTCCATCTTCATTTTTACAAAATAACTACAGATTTCCCAGCTGCGATAATATATATCAGGCATAATCAAGAGCATGTAATATATAAATTAATTTTTTTTAATTAAAAATGTCTGGTGCTTAAAGTAAATATAGTCTTCTGTATAATTTGACACTACAAATGCATTTGATGCATTTACTAGTTGAAGGAAAAATGTATCATTTGCATAGGGAGATAGGGGATACTGATGAGTGTTTATAGAAGGAAGCTTTAATGTGTCTTTCAGTTCATTTCTTGGATGGAAGGTCCATGCATTTGTCAAATCATAGCATTCACAAAAATTCACCCTTACAATTCTTTACTCTGACATGTACTAAAAAGACTCAATAGTATGGCAAATGTCGACTTCTCTTAGCTAAAAGCCAGAGAGGTACAAAATTTAATGTGACAGTTTATATAGTTTTCTGAAAAAGCAAAGATAAAAGGGGCAAAGAAAATGTGCTAGATGTACTTTCTCCATCTTCCAAGATGCCATCACTGGCATTCTTTATAGCCCTGCTTTCTGCTCCTCCTGGGAACTATAGTTGTTTCTTTTTTACATCCTGCCTTTTACTTTGAACTTGTACTTCAGTGAGCCTTGCATATGTTGCTGTGTCCATCACACTGTGATTGGCTCACATGAGTTGTATATACAACTGTTTGCAGAAGACTAGAGTCTGAATCAAAAGGGATTTCTTTCAACCCTGAAGACCAAAATGGTCTTTTAATGGCCTTCTTAATGGCCTTAGGGCACCTTTAAAATATGAAGCTGCCTTACTCATTTAAGTAAAGCTTTCATAAAGTGCTTGAGATTTTTCCCCCATCTGCGCTATATTTTCCTGTCTTCTAAAATGTGTAAGCATAGCTGTCATTTTTGAAAATATTTAGATGAAATAACATTAACATCACCATATTCCTTTATAGCAAATATTTGGAAGATGAAAAAAGTAGTAAAAGGAAGACAAACCAAAGTTAAGCATTCATTTATTTATATCTAGCAAATCTAGTGTAATTGGTATAGTTTACCTGCTTCAACTAAATCTTGAGTGATTCAGGACAGCTCTCATTGGTAATTGAAGAGTGGATAACATTTTCAGGGAAAATTGTATTTCTTTTTCTAAAAAAAATTGGTGCCGTCATTATTTCTGGAAAAATGAAATGAACACACACATTATTATTTTTTTTAAAGTGTATCTATTTTGTGAACACGCTGATTGACAGGAAATGTATGTGGTCTAGAAAACCACTCTGACAAAGCATTCGCCTTTTGAGTCTCTTTGAAACCATTGGATGTTGCTAGTAGTACAGAAGCTTTTTCTGAGATCAGCTTCCCCTTCATCCTCAAACAGACGTATATTAAACACACACACAGACACAAACAATAAACAACAACAACAGAAACAGAATTATACAATGTTAGAACCAGAAGCAAAAATGAAAACTGATCTGAAGTCATGTCCACTCCAACCTCCCGCATCTTCAGACTAAAAATGTCTGCAACTTATGCTGGGCTATTTTCCCCTTTACCTCTCCTACAAAGCACTTGATACCTTATATGATGTTAGTGCATTTCCTCTTTTTGTCCTTTGCAGATATCAAGAATACCAAGACAATGAAATACCAATTAAAGAACATACAAATGTTCATGTAATACAGCTTAATGCCTGCCAGACAGTGGTCTTTGAATAAATATTTGTCGCTGAGGCAATGCCTGTGCAAATGTAAGCCAACAAATAATAACAACATCATTATTATTAGGCTTTCCAAGCTACCACTGTACAGTTGAATATCCTTAGTTTATGACTTATGGTTAAATAAGAATGGTAACACTGGGTTTTGGCCTTGCAGACTGATCATTCAAGTTTCCTGTAAGCAGGGTGACTAGAAACCAGTGCTTTGGGTCATTTCATGATGGTTTTTCACATCCATTGTTTTCCAATAACCTCTAAATCTTTTGAGGCTACAGCTTCTCATATTACTTTTAAAACGAAATTAAAATACTACACTAAACACTCCACATTTGTTCTTAAAACAGAGCCAGAGAGGTGATCACCAGTTTTTCATCCTACATGGCCTTCTCATGGCTAACATTTCTATCATCATCACCATTTCCCATCCCACACAGTGATGCTCAAAGAGAGGAGTGGGGTGGGGATAAGAGAGAGAGAAGGGGAGGTGAAGCATCTCTCCTAGGAGGTCATATCAGAATTGAAGGTATGGACTGGGAAATGTGGGAAAAAAACCTCACAAGCTTGGACTCTATACACTCCTTATAAAAGGACCATGCTCTTCCTCTCCCCTTGTCCCACCTTGAGATTCACTGCTTTAGAAATTTTCTAGTTCACATGAAACCTAATACCTACTTTTTAAAAAGTCTATCCTCCAAAGGAAACCCTGGTGGCGTAGTGGTTAAGTGCTACGGCTGCTAACCAAAGGGTTGGCAGTTCAAATCTGCCAGCCGCTCCTTGGAAACTCTATGGGGCAGTTCTACTCTGTCTTATAGGGTCGCGCTATAAGTCGGAATCAACTCAACGGCACTGGGTTTGGTTTTGGTTTTGGTTATCCTCCAAAAGAACTCACAAAGATAATTTAAGTTCTCCAAGTGTACTATGTAAAAACAAACAACATACAACTAAGAAAAAACAATATAGAAGGACCAATGGTTTTCAACAGAAATAAAATGACATTTTGGCCAACTGCCTAATCTGCAGGTCAGGGATGAGATGGGACAAGAGGAAGCTGCTGTGGGGAAATCCCCAGAAGGTAAGTAGTGTGGGACCAAAGTGGCACGGTGGTTGAAGTGATTGTCCACTAATCAAAATGTTGGTGGTTTGAAACCACCCGTGGCTCCACGGGAGAAAGCTGTGGCAGTCTGCTTCCACAGAGATTTAAATCCTTGGAAACGCTATGGGGTTGCTATGTGCCGGAATTGACTTGATGGCAATAGGATTGGTTTTTTTTGGCTGTGGTCCATGGTGTCTTTTCCATTAGTTGAAATGAATATAATTGAATGGGAAAAAAAATTTAGGGCCTCCAACCAAGGGCCTTTTTTTCCCACCTGGCCAATAGGTAAGAGAATCAAAATAGTGATAAGTCTCCCCTACCCCCACAAAGTGGCAAATACGGCTTCCCTGATGTGCCCTTGAAAATTTGCCTTGAAATCTATAAAAGGCAGTTGTTGTTCTTGTATCTTTAAAAGCCCTAAGACTCTTCATCAGATCAACTTTTTATTTATTAATTCTTCAAACATATATCGAACATCTACTATGTACCAAACAAACACTCTTTAATGTTCAAAGGATATAGCAGAGGTTGGAACACTCAGCAAACTCTCATCCTCTCTGAATTTGTAATCTATTTGGGGGTGCGGGGGAAATGGGGACAGTAAACAAAACAAATAAGTAATGACTGGTTTAGACAGTAAACCAAATGAAAAATATGTATATTTTGTTTGTCAGATGGTAAGAAGTCCTATGCAAAAAAATAAAGTGAGAAAGGGGATAAGGGAGTTTTGGGAGAGGGAGTTTGCAATGTATGAGGTAGTCAGGGAAGGCCTCACTGAGTCTGAATTAGAGACGGAATGAGGGAAAATGAATGATGCCATTACTCTAGATTTGGGTGTTTCACCATCCCCTTTAACTTACAAATGACCTAAGTCATCGGACAGTGGTGTTTCATAACCAATAAAGCACTTGTAAATCACTTTGAAGATTATAAACTAGAGAAGTGCTATAGCCATTGGACATTACTCTGAACTGCTATGGTCTAGTTTTAATTATATTGGTAATTCATTGTTGATGTACATTTTGAAAAAAAAAAATGTCATGAGCAAGACTTGTGCAGGAAAATGATGCTAGATTAGGGGGCATAAAAGAGTAACCACCCAAACTAAACATGTCCCCGAAACTAAATTACTTGCCTTATAAACATTTCAAATGTCAGGGTCTCATTTAAAGGACAAGTGTTTTCTTAAAGTGCCATGTGGCAATTAAGGATAAAGGCCAAAAAACGTCAAGGTCAAGAATCAGTATTCTATCACTAGGCCAGAGTTAAGACAGCCTTTTGCTGGGAGGAATTCATAACAGGATCAGAATGATAAGTGGAGGTGAAATTGGTCAACAGTTCACTGTTAGAGTTGCTTTGTGGTACCCTGACAGTATCACATTCATTAAACAGTACAAATCCTTCATGAGATAAAATCTGCTCATCATATTTCAGGGCTTTTAGTAGAAAGCCAGGGGCACTTCAGGTTGCGAGATAGATTAGATGGATTTAGTAGCAATTCCAAAGAACAAAGACGTAAAATGACTGAAAAAATACATTCGGCTACAAAAATAGTAAACACAGAACTCAAACATGTACAAGCCTATTTGCAATCCGGAGTACTGTGGCTAGTTTTGAGGCGAAGTTTGAAAAAGTCATTCATTTTAGGTAGAAACTGATCCCTTTTATAAGAGGAAATCAGGTTGTTAACGTTAATGGTGGGGTGAAAGCAATTAGGTACTGTGGTTTTGTTTTTTACTTTAATTTCTGAATTAGAGAAAACAAAGTTATAGATTTTATAACTACATATTAAGCCACATTATATTTATATATAAATATATATATGAAATATATCATACACATTAATTTTTCTATTTTTTTAAATTTGCATAGGGTACAGAGCCTCATCAGGAATCTTCTTTATCCTCTTCCCCATTTGGTGTGAACTCATAGTGTTATTTCATCCTAGTTAGAATGCTACCCCTTTCTTCACACCCATTCTCAGGTCTTTCTTCTTCATTAATTCCCTCGTAAACCCGCAGGATTCTGACAACTCCCTTATGATATAGACAGTGTAGTCCGCTTGAGTTTAATATTAGTCCTCCTGTGTCTATGTGTGGTTTCTATAGTTTCAGTGTGTCCATCCCTTCTTGCAAAAATAATGTATTGATGGGATAACACTCTTTGTCTTAGTTATCTAGTACTGCTACAACAGAAATACCACAAGTGAATGGCTTTAATAAAGAGAAATTTATTCCCTCACAATATAGTAGGCTGCTACAAGTTCAAATTCAGGGTGCCTGCTGATCAGATAGTCTCGTGTATCTGCTTGAACTAAGGTGCGCACTCTTCACCAGTATTATGTTTTATTAAAAAAAAAAACAAAAAAACTGTTGCTGTCAAGTTGATTCCGACTCATAGCGACCCTATAGGACAGAGTAGAACTGTCCCATAGAGTTTCCAAGGAGCGCCTAGTGGATTCGAACTGCCGACCTTTAGGCTAGCAGCCATAACACTTAACCAGTATGCCATCAGGGTTTCCCATGTTTTATAGTCCAGTCTAAATTTTGTCTGAAGAGTTGGCTTCAGGAATGGTTTTAGTTCTGGGTTAACAGGGAGTCTGGGGGCCATGCCTTTGAGGGTTCCCCTAGTCTCAATCAGACCATTAAGTCTGGATGTTTTACATGAATTTAAGTACTGAACCACACTTTTCTCCTGCTCCATCAGCGACTCTCTGTTGTGTTCCCTGTCACGGTGGTCGTTGGTGGTAGCTGGGTACTGTCTAGCTCTTATGGTCTTAGGCTGATGGAGTCTCTGGTTTACCAGCTCTACTTTCTTGATGATATGAGGTCCCTATGTCTCTCTGATTGCTTCTCTCTTTTATCTCAAAAGAGAGTGGCTCAAGACACAATCCAATCTTGTAGACTGAGTCAGTTCCAACTCATAGCAACCCTGTGCAGAACAGAATGAAACACTGCCCGATCCTGTGCCATGCTCACAATCATTGTTATGCTCAAGCCCATTGTTGCAGCCACTGTGTCAATCCATCTTCTTGAGGATCTTCCTCTTTTCCACTGGCCCTGTACTTTACCAAGCATGATGTCCTTCTCCAGGGACTGATCCCTCCTAACAACATGTCCAAAATATTAGAGACAGCATTCTGGTTGTGCTTTTTCCAAGACAAATTTGTTTGTTCTCTTGGGAGTTCATGGTATATTCAATGTTCTTCACCAACACCACACAGTTCGAAGGCGTCAATTCTTCTCGAGTCTTCCTTATTCATTGCCCAGCTTTCACACGCATATGATGTGATTGAAAATACCATGACTTGGGTCAGACGCACCTTCATCTTCAAGGTGATACCTTTGTTTTTCAATGCTTTAAGGAGGTCCTTTGCAGCAGATTTGCCCAATGCAATGTGTCTTTTCATTTCTTGTGTCGATTGTGGATCCAAGTAAAATGAAATCCTGGACAACTTCAATCTTTTCCCTGTTTATCATGGTGTTGCTTATTGGTCCAGTTGTGAGGATTTTTGTTTTCTTTATGTTGAGGTGTAATCCATACTAAAGGCTGTGGTCTTGGATCTTCATTAACAAGTACTTCAAGTCCTCTTCACTTTCAGCAATCAAAATTGTGTCACCTGCATATCTCAGGTTATTAATGAGTCTTCCTCCAATTTTGTTGCCCCATTCTTGTTCATGTTATACAGCTTCTCGGATTATTTGCTCAGCATACAGATCGAATAGGTATGGTGAAAGAATACAGCCCTGGCGAACACCTTTCCTGACTTTAAACCAGGCAGTATCCCCTTATACTGTCCGAACAACTGCCTCTTGATCTATATACAGGTTCATCATGAACACAATGAAGTGTTCTGGAATTCCCATTCTTTGGAATGTTATTCATAATTTGTTATGATCCACACAGTCAAATACCTTTGCATAGTCAATAAAACACAGGTAAACATCTTTCTGGTATTCTCTGCTTTCAGCCAGGATTCATCTGACATCAGCGATGATATCTCTGGTTACACATCCTCTTCTGAATCTGGCCTGAATTTCTGGCATAATTTCATTAGCAGCATTTTAATGCTAAAAAGAATAGTCAGAAAATGAAGCTTAACAACAACAAAAAAATAATGCAATTGCTAAAAAACATAACAAAACTCAGATTATGTTGAGAGCTGCTCTATTAGTCATATCCTTTGTAAGGATTAATGGACCCTACACAAGGCATAGACTGGATTCTGCTCATAGATTATTTTATAAGGAAGAATATCTAGCAAAGATAATACAAATAAATGTTTTATGGTGCCTATTTTTTATTTTGTGAAGATTTTTCATCAAACTGAAAATTTAGAATGAAAATTTTGAAGTGGAAAAAATATTGATGAAAAGACAGTATGATTCCACTCAAGTATTACAAATGAGCTCAATGTATAAATAATGTGGGTTGAGTTTAACCCATACAACACTGGCCTTGCTTCTTTTTTGATGGTCTCTCTTGATGAGCACAAACCTCCTGTACTCTGGGGTAATTCATTGCCTGGTGGGAAGTGAGAGGAAGGTGGCAATAAAATCCAGATTTCTTAATTCATAATCCATGCTTTTTAGTTTGTGCCAGCTTCAAGAGAAGGCTACAGACATTGTGTTATTTGAATATAAGAAGCATTTTTCAAGTATTTCATGATAACTTTGTGAACAAGATGGATAAATGTGCTCCAGATGACAGGAGAGACAAATGGATTTGTAGCTGACTGAACGGTTGTACTTGGTGGTTGATTAATGTGTTGATATCAACATAAAGGTTGACATCTAATGTCATTCCTCTGGCCACCGTACTTGGCCATGTCTAGGTAGTTCATCACTTTTACCAAAGACCTGTACAATGACAGCATGCATATCAAATTTACTAATGATGCCAGGTTTGGAGGAAATTAATATGCTTGCGACAGAATCAATATTCAGGTGCTTTCAACAGATTGGAGATACGGGTGCAAACGAATGAGGTGATTATTTTCAGAAACGTATTGGTGTCTAAGAGTACCAGTACTAGTTACCATTGAATCAGTTCTGACTCATGGAGCCCCTTTGTGTGTCAGAATAGAACAGTACTTCATAGGGTTTTCAGTGGCTGATTTTTTGGAAGTAGATCACCAGACTTCACTTTCAATGGACCTCTGAGTGAACTCAAAACTCCAGTGTTTTGGTTAGGAGCCCAGAGTGTTAACCCTTTGCACTGGCCTGGAATATGGAGAGACTTAAAAGCAGGTCCCACCAAGAAGATATGAGTGGATAGGACTAAAAGGAGGGAGGAGAGTTAGGGGTCACATGCAACAATCCACAGGCCTGAGGCTATAGGAATGGATTGGAGGCTCAGAAATGAAATAAATTGTAGCTGTTGCAAGCAGTAGTTGAGGGAAATGGTGGACTGCAATTAGTAAAATAACCTCCAAAAGTCTGCCTCAGGCAGCAGGACAGAGACTTGTGTCCTGCCCTGAGATAGACGCCTCAGGCGGAGACGTGTTGGCAACAAGATAGGAGTCTGAGGTCAGATGTTAAAGTTCTAGACTATGGAGCATCTCAGGCTATGTGGTGTAGGGAAAACATCAGAGCCATGGTATCAAAATAAGACCTGGGCTCATGTTTCGTCTCTAACACTTATGGCAAGTGTTTGAAGTTAATTTCCCCGTGCCTCAGTTGTTTTAGTCTTATAATGTGGCCAATCTTGTTAGGTAAAATTTTAAAAAAATCATTAATTAAATGAAATATCTTTAATTTATCCACTTAAATTATTCATCATTAGCTTAACTTTTTTTTTTTAATATTTTCAATATTTTTTACTATGGTTCTTATGCTCATTCTTTCCCTATTCCAATTTTTCATGTTTAAGGTTTTTGCTCTTTTTTAAAAATTAAGTTTGCCTGAGACTTGTCTCTTTTATTAGATTCTTCAGTGAGCCAATTCTTTGTTTATGTTCTTCTGATTTTTAATGGTTTCTTATACATTTATTGGTGCTATCATCTTTATGGTTTCCTTCCTTGTATTTTTCTTTCTAATCAAGATCTTAAGATCTACACTTCTCTTATTTTCTACTGTTCTTTTTTAAGTAATAAAAACTTTTAAATTTGTGAATGTTTCTCTTTGTACTACTACTTTAACCAATATTTAATATTCAATGCTTCCATGAATATTGTTTCTAAGGTAAGTTTATCTCTATCCTGACCAAATTCTTATTTAAGAGTACCAGTCTTAAGTATTTTAAGTCATATGTTTACATTTAATGGCATTTTTAATTTTGTTGTTTTTACATTAGTGGAATTAACATATATAATTTACGATTACCTATTTATTGAGTTTTGTTTTCTGCCTAATACATAAAAGTATTTTTGGGTACCGATTTACACCCTGCTTGTTGTTGTTGGTAGGAGCCGTGGAGTTGACTCATGACAACATTAGGTACAACAGAATGAAACACTGCCTGGCCCTGTGCCATCCTCATAATTATTGTTATGCTTGAACCCATTGTTGCAGCCACTGTGTCAATCCATTTTATTGAGGGTCTTCCTCTTTTTCACTGACCGTCTACTTTACCAAGTATGATGTTCTTTTCCAAGAACTGGTCCCTCCTGATAAAATGTCCAAAGTATGTGAGACAAAGTCTCACCAACCTCACTTCTAAGGAGCATTCTGGCTGTACTTCCTCCAAGACAGATTTGTTCATTCTTCTGACAGTCCATAATCTATTCAGTATTCCTCACCAACACCATAATTCAAAGGCATCAATTCTTCTTTGGCCTTCCTTATTTACTCTCCAGCTTTCGCATGCATATGAGGCAACTGAAAACACCATGGCTAGGGTCAGGTGCACCTTAGTTCTCGAAGTGACGTCTTTGCTTTTCAACACTCCCTGCTTGGGGGAGTTTAATTCATTTTATGTGTGTCTATTCATTTTGTGTTATTCTCAAGTTTTGCTTATATGTTTGTTGCTAGATGCATCTTGTGTGGTTACCCCCCTTCCACTCCTGTGATGTTGGATAGGAGTCCCTAGGTGGCACAAGTGATTAAACACTCGGCTACTAACCAAATGGTTGGAAGTTTGAACCCACCCAGAGATGCCTTGGAAGAAAGACTTGGCGATCTGTGTTGAAAGGTCACAGTCATGAAAACCCTGTGGAGTGCAGCTCTACTCTGTGACACATGGGGTTGCCGTGAGTTGGAATCCACTCGGAAACTCATTTGGTTTTTGGTTTTGGTGGTGTTGGACATGTTGACCTCTCCCACACTGGAAATTTCTCTGCCCTGGACATACATGGCTAGTATTTTTCCAGACCCCCTATTCTCTGAACATTGTTTTTTACTTCTTTCTCTTCCTCAGCTGCACCCTTATATCCATGGCACTATCTCTAAGAGTCCCACCCTCCACCTGCTTTCCTAATCCATTCCTTTGAATTTCACCACCCCCATACATTCAACTTCTCCAAGCTCTTTCAGCCTCAACTCTCACCATTCTTTGTGCCCTTTATGCTCCAGAATCAGTAAACTTCTTGAGTTTTCTGGCTGTTCTCCTGAGGTCTTCCACACCCTGTGTGTTTTCACTGTTTCTTTCCTCTTATACGTCTACCCTTTTATGTTTCTTTCCTCTGCTGGAGTGTCTCCCTTTCCTGCCCCCTCCTTGACCTACGGTATTTTTATCATCCTCTAAATTACTCCTCAGATGTCACCTCATCCATGATGCCTTACTAATGTCCCCTTCTCTCATCACCTTGCACAAGTTAAAGCACCAGCTTCTCTGTGCTGGGTGTACACCTTGCATATACCTCCTTATGTTTCTATTATTGCATTTTCCAAATTATAGAGCAGTAACCTGTTCAGATGCTTCTCTTCCTTCCTAGACTGTGACATTCTTAGAGGCAGGAATAGGCCTTAGTCACATCAGTATTCACAATGCTTCCTGTGTATACTGCCTGGCTCACAGCATGGCTTGATAATGTAAACAGAAGAATGTTTTAAAGTGTGCTATTTGGTGCATGGAAATGTGATCTTTGATTTACTCATGATTGATTTTCTTTTATAATGGTATGATAAGCTTCTTTAAAGTGGTATTTATTACCTTAAATTCTTCTTTGGTTACAGGGTCGCTATGAGTCAGAATAGACTCGGCAGCACTGGGTTTTTGGTTAATATTACTAATCGTACAATTCTTTTCTTCAGATTTGATTGATACATCTTTGTTCAGTGTCTTACTTTTAGCCTATTCATGATATGGTGCTTTGTAAGCAGCCAATTGTTGAATTTTTCAATGCAAATCGAAAATCTCTGCCTTTTAAACGAGGTGAGGGAAACAGTGTTACACTTAATGTTATAATTTATATTTTTGGTCTCTTCCTACCTAGCTTTTTACTTTTACATTTTTAAAAATTAAAATGTCTCTCTCTCTTTTTTTTTTTAACCTTTCTATGACTTTTTTAGAATAGTTTACAACTTTCCTAATTCTGTGCATATCTTTATAAAAGACAAAGAATTTTGTATCTTTTGGCTTTCATATGCCCCTTGCATTCTGTATCTTCTCCCATGCGTGATTAATTTGCTCCGAAGGATTCCTAAACATTAGGCAATATTATCAATAGTAACCCAGTAGGGTTCTTTTTTCTTAAATCTTCAATCAGTAATGTTTACTCTGATAATTAATGTAGTACTTGGTATAGATTCTCTAGCAGATGTTGGAGTAAGTATCTTTATTTAGAGCATTGTCTAAGTCTTTCAAAGCATAAGAATGTCTTGTTTTCATGCATGAATGAAAACTAACAATACTCCAGATTTGCTCATATGCCGTTCCATTATTTTTATGCTTTCACATTTTTATTGAAAAAATTCCGACATGTATTCCATAACAGACTGCCTACGTTTTCTTCTTGAAAGCATGTAGAAAGAAGACTTTTCTTCACTTTTTTTTTTCTTTTTGCTGTTTTTGTCTTTTCTTCTTTAAAATGAGGCTCTTATTTGGATTCAGCCTGGTAGTTACATATTGCATGAAACCCAAAAGAGGCTATTTCTAGACCTGTTTCTTCTTCAGTTCCAGAATATTTAATCAACCATGCTTTTTTTTTCTTTCAGAATTATTGTCATTGCACATTGAATCTCATTTTCTATTCTTCACATATTCAACTTCTCAAATGCTCTTTTCATTGCATAATTTTTCTTTGTTAGATTTTTTTTTTAATGTATCTTCTGTTTTATTGTTTTAACCTTAAGTTCTTTTCAGTAATATGTTGAGATTCATATTTGTCTAACCTATTTATCTCTTTGGAGAGACATATTTAGTTTAGAAGCTATCACAAGATAACAAACAAAAATAAACACATGCCTGCGTAGTCTACATGTTTGCAACATATTAGCCTAAAATCCAGTGCATTTGTGTGTATCATCGACTGTAAAACTAGAAATAAACTTGGCAGGTTTCAAATGACCGCCACTATCCTTTCCCTCGAACCACCCATATTCTGGAAGATTTTACCCAGTTGGTTGGGTGGTCTGCTCAGTAAGAACTTGTTCTTAAATGCCACTGATGCCAAAGAGAGTCAAATGCTCTCTTGGGTTTGCTGGGAGCAGTTTCCAGCATGAAACACAATGATTTTTCTAGATATGCAGGGGAATTTGGAGGAGCCTCTGTCTACATTCACTTCTCCCCTGGAGACAAAGCCCTTGTGAAAAAGAGAGAAGGAAGGCAGAAAGGCGATTTAATTACTCTCTTTATACTACTTAAACTCCCAGTTTGGATCCTCATTTTCAGAGTGAGGAAAACAGAGTTGCCTCCCTTAAAGATAGAGTGTGGTCTTGCAGGTTATGGTTTCTCAGGCACTACCAAAAAGAAAAAAAATAAATTAAAAAAATGGCTAGGACAACAGAAAGCAAGCCTGGATGCAGTGGAGGCAGCCTTAGGCCCATTTGCCTTGATTCCCCACCTGAAACCACAGGGAGGGGGGCCTGTGGCTTCATCACCAACTGGAGGTCAATGATGTAATCTACATTGCTGTATTAGTCAGTAGGTTTGGAGCTCTGAAAGTAAATCCTTTTTACTGAGTTTCATAGGTTTTTTTTTTTTCCTTCCCCAATGAGTGTGTATGTGTCTCAGAGTTGCTCTTTTGCTAGGTCTTTTCAAAAACAGTGTCTCCTTTTCCCTATAGACATAGCCCACAGTACTTTTCATGGGAGATTTTCCCTGTCTCCAACCCCTGTCCTACCACCTTCCCTTTCTATCACTTCCGTTCTATCCTCTCACTTAAATTCTAGCCACACCATTGTGGTTTGAGTAGCGTGCATGTCACTGAAGTTTTGACATGCTCTCCAATAATTCTCTCTTGGTCTCTTTCCTCAGATGGTATTTCTAATCTAATACTAATCGGTTCTATTGTTTCTGATGAGCATACTGAGCATGAGAACCCAGAGAAGCCTATTAACTGCTGTTTCGGTTGTAATGTTATGATCTGCATTCTGGGGGTGAATAAGTAGAGTACCACATAGATTTTCTATCTTTCTGATCTAGCTTAGGTCAGAAGACTCCACTAGGTTCTTTCTATGGTAAACACACCATCTTACAAAATAGGGTCTTTGGCAGTCCAACAATTTTTCAGAGCTCACGTTCATCTGCAATGTGCACTTCATATAGTGTATTAGACAAGCCACGTTCCAGAGCTCAGCGGGGCTCTCTTTATGCATGTCAAGGCTGAGAAGTTTCAGATTTCATGTCAGGAAAATGCTGTGCTCTTCACACGAGAGAAGAGCTGTTTCTTGTCTATGTGTTTTAAAATTAAAAAAAAGAGAGAGAAAGAAAGGAAAGCCCAGTACTGCAATTATGAATAGACAGTTGCAATCTACTGCTACTGGATACATTATAATTTGAGCTGCTGAATTGCTCAAGAAAGCCACCGGAATCTAATTGATATCCTTGGGAAAGGTTTGATTGCTGTGCTGTCGATTGGGAGCTAAGCAATCCGTCCATTGCAGAGTTTCAGTCTTAAAAGGGCATCCGTCAGCTTGGGTGAAGAGTTCCAGGAATATGCTCTCTCCTGTCATCCCCACAGGACCTGTGGACCTACAGGGCTGACTCATCCAGTGATGGCTATGACATTTATGGGCCAGGCTGCTTGTCTTTTATCGAGAGACAATTACTGGGGTAGTGCTGAGGCATGACTGAGCCTCTGGGCACAGTAGCTGTCACACCTACTGCTGAGGTTTGTGAATTAATGATCAGATGGCTTCAGCAGGTTGTACAACATTAACTTTAAATTGTCAGCTCCACTGTGAGTGTCCGACAGGCTTCCTTTATAGCTATTCTTTCATTCTGGGTCTCCATTTAGAAAAACAAACATCATTTAGATAATCTGCTTCCTTATTTTTAAGTCACTTAAAGGAATCTGAGCAGAAACTTTGGAGGTTCCCTTTCCACTCTGGTTGGCTTTAGCTATGGCTCTTCCTGAAAGTCATTGAGTATTACTTACCTCCTTCTCCTCATGACTGAAATAGTAAAAGACCCTTTGATCACTGGAAATAACAGGAAGAAATCCCTGTTACCTCCCCGACCACATGTCTCATTGCTTAGTGCTGAGCTTCTTATGACCTCAGTGGATATTTAGATAGCTACATTTTTGGCATGGTGCTAACATGACTTGCTTAATGCCATTGTTAGTTTCTGTGTGTGTGTTTAAATAACCAGCATAATATATTATTAGAATGAAGATGTGTCCAGCAAATAGCTTCCTGGTGACGCTTATCTTCAGTGACACAACAGTAAGTGGGATATGTTTCAATATCGTGGAATGCAAGGAATTTAAGGAGATTGAGCAGGCAATGGAAGGAGAAGAGCGGTGGGGTCAGGGCTTCTTGGTGGCTTCAGGGCTTCCCTGGAAGCTTGCATGCTCTGTTAAGCATCGTTTAAAATTTCTGGCATTTTTAGCTTTAATGCTCTTGTGATGAATCAAAGCACATTTTAAAGTACTCTCAAATTTTCCACTTATCCCAAAGAAGGATTTTTTGGAAGGAAGAAAAAGTAGTTTTCTATCTGCTTTTTACCTAGTATATCAGTCAGTCTAGAGGTATCCATGTTAAGGCAAGGGAGAACATTAATCTCTCTTAGAACAAAAATTACGCTGAGCCTATTCCTCTAATTCAGAATCTTAACAATCAATTAAGCCTTTTTTGGTTCCCCTTTCCTTCCTTATCTGCCTAATCCTGATACTTCTACTCCCCACCCATTGTGACATTCTGCCATGTGCCCGTGGCCCTTCCTCAGTGTTGCCTATAGAATGAAAACAACTTTCCCAGCTAAAAGAGATGAATAATTAGTCCCTTATTCCCGGGGGAGACAATAATACATAAGCATAAGTAGGAGGAAGCATTAAGAAAAGAGCTGTCAGGGAGGTGGAGCCAAGACTGCGGAATAGACAGACGCTTCCAGCGAGCCCTCTTTACAACAAAGACCCAAAAACACAAGTGAAAGGAGTATATTTGTGACAAGCTGGGAGCCCTGAGCATCAAGGGAAGCTTAGACAACAAATTGAGCGGCAGAGGGAGGAAGAGACCATTCAGGAGTGCAGAAGAGTTACCAGACCTGAATGGCAGGGAGCCCTCAGGCACCATTTCCAGAGCAGCAGCGACAGTGGTGGAAGTGGAGGTGGTGGCAGTGGTGGGATGGTCCTAGCGTTCAGCTGCAGTTTCCTCAGGGAGAAACAGCCAACCACACAGCCTACTCACACCTCTGGAACCTGAGGAGAAGGGCGCTCTCGGCAAAGGCTAAGTACTTGCGTATATTTTACCGTGCCCCCACCCCCATGCCCAAGCCGGCTTCAGTGGCTGAATCCCTGGGCCTGAGATAGACCTTGGTGAGCACTTAGAGCCATCCTCCCGGCCTTGGGGAAGGAAAAATTTGCAATTGGGGGAAAAGGTAATTTGCTAGCTCCACTAACTGGGGTTGCTTAGGACAGAAGCAGCTCCTGTCCAGGCATAAACCGTCTGTGGACCTTGAGCACCTTTCCCTTATGCATGGACCTGTTTGGGCCCATTTCGGGAGAATAGGCCCTTGTTGGCAAACTCCAACCATTTCAGCTGTGAGGTAGGGAGGTTGGTGTTTGACATTTGACATTGCTTTGCCTATTAAACAAGGTCCTCACCTACCCACATCAGGGACATAAGGACTGATAGCTCCACTCAGGTCACCCAGCCACCTGCGACAGGGGTCCAAAGTTAACTGGTACCTCCCAGACCTTACAACCAAAAACTGTGGGTGCCCAAGGTCCCTCTGCAGAACCCATCCACCAGCACGCTCTAGGAAACAGAGACACGTTTTCCTCAGAGACACTCGGGAGTCGGTTCTCAGCCCCCTGCCTTGTTCAGAGCGTGACCCCCTACTGCAATCAGATACCGGTATATACACCAACCACCCCTGTCCCTCTAACACTGTAGGACAGAGCCTGTACCACACACTTGATGATCAGCTACGTGGAAACCTGAGCTGAATTCATACAAGAAAACTGAATGGACTCCTAGACTGATATACCTGATAACAGCTCTAGCCAGCTGGGGACAGGACACCAGAGCTCCAAAGGTGAAAATAATCAAGCTAGGTCACTCCAGCAACCCATAGGGGTATACCAAAACAAAACAAAGCAAGCAGCTATGACACAGTAAGCAAGCATAAACTAATACAAAAACTTATAGATGGCTCAGAGATAATAATCAATATCAAGTCACATAAAGAAACAGACCATGATCACCTCAACAGGCTCTCAAAACAAAGAATCCAGGGATCTTCTAGATGGAAGTGCATTCCTGGAATTACCAGATGCAGAATACAAAAGTTTAATATACAGAAACCTTCAAGACATCAGGAAGGAAATGAGGCAATACGTAGAACAAGCCAAGGAACACAAAGATAAAGCAACTGAAGAAATCAGAAAGATTATTCAGGGACATAATGCAAAGTTTAATAAGCTGGAAAAACACATAGCCAGGCAACAATCAGAAATTCAGAAGATTAACAATAAAATTACAGAATTAGATAACTCAATAGAAAGTTAGAGGAGCAGAGTTGAGCAAGTAGAAGCTAGAATTTCTGAACTCGAAGATAAATCACTTGGCACTAACATATTTGAAGAAAAATCAGATAAAAGAATGTAAAAAAATGAAGAAACCTTAAGAATCATGTGGGACACTATCAAGAGAAATAACCTACTAGTGATTGGAGTACCAGAACAGGGAGGGATAACAGAAAATACAGAAAAAATTGTTGAGGATTTATTGGCAGAAAACTTCCCTGATATTGTGAAAGATGAGAAGATATCTATCCAAGATGCTCATCGAACTCCACATAAGGTAGATCTTAAAAGGAAGTCACCAAGACATATTATAATCAAACTTGCCAAAATCAAAGGTAAAGAGACAATTATAAGAGCAGCAAGGAGTAAACGAAAAGTCACCTACGAAGGAGAGCCAATAAGAATAAGCTCGGACTACTGGGCAGAAACCTTGCAGGCAAGAAGGCAATGGGATGACATTTTTAAAAAATTGAAGGAAAAAAATTTCCTGCCAAGAATCATATAGCCATCAAAACTGTCTCTTAAATATGAAGGTGAAATTAAGACATTTCCAGATAAACACAAAATAGACTTTAAAGTTAAATCCATCAAAAAGGATAAGGAAGGGCACTATATAATGATTAAAGGGACAATACACCAAGAAGATATAACCATATTAAATATTTATGCACCCAATGAGAGGGCTGCAAGATACGTAAAACAAACTCTATCAGCGTTGAAAAGTCACATAGACAGCCCCACAATAATAGTAGGAGACTTCAACACACCACTTTCGGTGAAGGACAGGACATCCAGAAAGAAGCTCAATAAAGACACGGAAGATCTAAATGCCACAATCAACCAACTTGACCTCGTAGACATATACAGAACACTCCACCCAACAGCAACCAAATATACTTTCTTTTCTAGCGCACATGGAACATTCTCTAGAATAGACCACATATTAGGTCATAAAGCAATCCTTAGTAGAATCCAAAACATTGAAATATTACAAAGCATCTTCTCTGACCATAAGGCCATAAACATGGAAATTAATAACAGGAAAAGAAATCAAACACTTGGAAACTGAACAATACCATGCTCAAAAAAGACTGGATTATAGAAGACATAAAGGATGGAATAAAGAAATCCAGAGAATCCAATGAGAATGAAAACACTTCCTATCAGAACCTTCGGGACACAGCAAAAGCGGTTCTCAGAGGCCAATTTATATCAATAAATGCACAAATCCAAAAACAAGAAAGGGCCAGAATCAAAGAATTATCCCTACAACTTGAACAAATAGAAAGAGAACAACAAAAGAAACCCACAGTCACCAGAAGAAAATAAATAATAAAAATTAGAGCTGAACTAAATGAAATAGAAAACAGAAAAACAATTGAAAGAATTAAGAAGACCAAAAGCTGTTTTTTTGTAAAAATCAACAAAATCGATAAACCACTGGCCAAACTGACAACAGAAAAACAGGGGAGGAAGCAAATAACCCAAATAAGAAATGAGATGGGTGATATTACAACAGACCCAACTGAAATTAAAAGAATCATATCAGATTACTATGAAAAACTATACTCAAACAAATTTGAAAACCTAGAAGAAATGGATGAATTCCTAGAAAGGCACTACCTACCTAGACTAAACACAGAGGCAGAACAACTAAATAGATGCATAACAAAAGAAGAGATTGAAAAGGTAATCAAAAAACTCCCAACAACAACAAAAAAAAAGCCCTGGTCTGGACAGCCTCACTGCAGAGTTCTACCAAACTTTCAAAGAAGAATTAGCACCACTACTACTAAAGGTATTTCAGAACACAGAAAAGGATGGAATACTACCAAACTTGTTCTATGAAGGCACCATATCCCCGATACTAAAACCAGGTAACGACACCACAAGAAAAGAAAATTATAGACCTATGTCCCTTATGAATGTAGATGCAAAAATCCTCAACAAAATTCTAGCCAATAGAATTCAACAATATCTCAAAAAAGTAATTCACCATGAGCAAGTGGGATTTATACCGGGTATTTTTCTTATTATGCAGGGATGGTTCAACATTAGAAAAACAATTAATATAATCCACCACATAAATAAAACAAAAGACAAGAATCACACGATTTTATCAATTGATGCAGAAAAGGCATTTGAAAAAGTTCAACACTCATTCATGATAAAAAGGCTCAGCAAAATAGGAATAGAAGGAAATTTCCTCAACATAATAAAGGGCATTTATACAAAGCCAACAGCCAACATCACCCTAAGTGGAGAGAGCCTGAAAACATTCCCATTGAGATCCGGAAACAGACAAGGATGCCCTTTATCGCTACTCTTATTCAACATTGTGCTGGAAGTCCTAGCCAGAGCAATTAGGCTAGATGAAGAAATAAAGGGTATCCAGATTGGCAAGGAAGAAGTTAAAGTATCTCTATTTGCAGATGACATGATCTTATACACAGAAAAACCTAAGGAATCCTCCAGAAAACTACTGAAACTAATAGAAGAGTTCAGCAGAGTATCGGGATGCAAGATAAACATACAAAAATCAGTTGGATTCCTCTACATCAACAAAAAGAACATCGAAGAGGAAATCACCAAATCAATACCATTTACAGTAGCCCCCAAGAAGATAAAATACTTAGGAATAAGTCTTACCAGAGATATAAAAGATTTATACAAAGAAAACTACAGTACACTTCTGCAAGAAACCAAAAGAGACTTACATAAGTGGAAGAACATACCTTGCTCGTGGATAGGAAGACTTAACAGTATAAAAATGTCTATTCTACCAAAAACGATCTGTACATTTAATGCAATTCCAATCCAAATCCCGACGACATTCTTTAAAGAGATGGAGAAACAAATCACCAACTTCATATGGAAGGGAAAGAGGCCCCGGATAAATAAGGCATTACAGATAAAGAAGAACAAAGTGGGAGGCCTTACTTTACCTGATTTTAGAAGCTATTACACCGCCTCAGTAGTCAAAACAGCCTGGTACTGGTACAACAACAGATCCATGGGCCAATGGAACAGAATTGAGAATCCAGACATAAATCCATCCACATATGAGCAGTTGATATTTGACAAAGGCCCCAAAACAGTTAAATGGGGAAAAGATAGTCTTTTTAACAAATGGTGCTGGCATAACTGGATATCCACCTGCAAAAAAAATGAAACAAGACCCATACCTCACTCCTTGCACAAAAACTAACTCAAAATGGATCAAAGACCTAAATATAAAATCTAAAATGATAAAGATCATGGAAGAAAAAATAAGAACAATGTTAGGAGCCCTAATGCATGGCATAAACAGCATACAAAACATTATAAAGATTGTAGAAGAAAAACTAGATAACTGGGAGCTCCTAAAAATCAAACACCTATGCTCATCCAAAGACTTCACCAAAAGAGTAAAATGACTACCTACAGACTGGGAAAAAGTTTTTAGCTATGACATTTTTGATCAGTGCCTAATCTCTAAAATTTACATGATACTGCAAAAACTCAACTGCAAAAAGAATAATAACCTAATTAAAAAATGGGCAAAAGGTATGAATAGACACTTCACTAAAGAAAACATTCAGGTACGTAACAGATTTATGAGGAAATGTTCATAATTATTAGCTATTAGAGAAATGCAGATCAAAACTACAATGAGATTTCATCTCACTCCAAAAAACACAAAATAATAAATGTTGGAGAGGCTGTGGAGAGATTGGAACACTTATACACTGCTGGTGGGAACGTAAAATGGTACAATCACTTTGGAAATCGATTTGGCACTTCCTTAAAAAGGTAGAAACAGAACTTGCATAAAATCCAGCAATCCCACTCCTTGGAATATATCCTAGAGAAATAAGAGCCTTTACACGAACAGATATATGCACACCCATGTTTATTGCAGCACTGTTTACAATAGCAAAAAGATGAAAGCAACGGAGGTGCCCATCAACGGATGAATGGATAAATAAATTATGCTATATCCACACAATGGAATACTGCACATCGATAAAGAACAGTGAGGAATCTGTGAAACATTTCATAACATGGAGCCACCTGGAAGGCATTATGCTGAGTGGAATTAGTTGCAAAAGGACAAATATTGTATAAGACCACTATTATAAGAACTTGAGAGATAGTTTAAACTGAGAGGAAAACATTCTTTTGTGGTTAAGAGAGGTGGGAGGGAGGGACCGTGGGAGAGGGGCATTCACTAATTAGATAGTAGATAAGAACTACTTTAGGTGAAGGGAAAGACAGCACAAATACAGGGGAGGTCAGCACAATTGGACTAAACCAGAAGCAAAGAAGTTTCCTGAATGAACCGAATGCTTCGAAGGCCAGTGTAGCAGGGGCAGGGGTCTGGGGACCATGGTTTCAGGGGACATCTAAGTCAATTGGCATAATAAAAACTATTAAGAAAACATTCTGCATCCCACTTTGAAGAGTGGCATCTCGGGTCTTAAACGCTAGCATGCAGCCATCTAAGATGCGTCAATTGGTCTCAACCCACCTGGATCAAAGGAGAATGCAGAACACCAAGGACACAAGGCGATTACAAGCCCAAGAGACAAAAAGGGCCACATGAACCAGAGACTACATCGTCCTGAGACCAGAAGAACTAGATGGTGTCTGGCTACAACCGATGACTGCCCTGACAGGGAACACAACAGAGAACACCTGAGGGAGCAGGAGAGCAGTGAGATGCAGACCCCAAATTCTCTTAAGACGAGACTTAATGGTCTGAATTAGACTAGAAGGACCCTGGTGGTCATGGTCCCCAGACCTTCTTTTGGCCCAGGACAGGAACCATTCCCGAAGCCAGCTCTTCAGACATGGATTGAACTGGACAGTGGGTTGGAGAGGGATGCTGGTGAGGAGTGAGCTTCTTGGATTAGATGGACACTTGAAACTATGTTGGCATCTCCTGCCTGGAGGGGAGATGAGAGGGTGAAGGGAGTTAAAAGCTGGCGAAATGGACATGAAAAGAGAGAGTGGAGGGAGAGAGCGGGCTGTCTCATTAGGGGGAGAGTAATTGGGAGTGTGTAGGAAGGTGTATATGGGTTTTTGTGGGAGAGACTGACTTGATTTGTAAACTTTCACTTAAAGCACAATAAGAATTACTAAAAAAAAAAAAAAAAGCAAAAGAGCTGTCAAAGAGTGCCCTTTCTTCCAAAATGTTGAAGAAAATGATTTTTCTCCACACTTAGAGGATCAGCAGGGAATGATAGGAGCAGAACTCAGGATGGGACTAGATAGGAGGATGTCTGCAAAGGCAAGTTATTACGTTGTTAGGTGCCGTCGAGTCGGTTCTAACTTATAGTGACCGTAATGTACAACAGAATGAACACTGCCCAGTCCTATGCTATCCTCGCAATCGTTCTTATGCTTGAACCCATTGTTGTAGCCACCAGGTCAGTCCATTTCTTTGAGGGTCTTCCTCTTTTTCACTGGTCGTCTACCAAGCATGATGTCCTTCTCTAGGGACTGGTCCCTCCTGATAACATGTCCAAAGTATGTGAGGCATAGTCTCACCATCCTGGCTTCTAAGGAACATTCCAGTCTAGAAAGACATGAGATAGAGGTAATTTTTTTATTTAAAAAAAAAAAAAACTAAAATGAGGGAATTATTTTTGTTATAATTTAAAAAAATAGGTTTTATTTATTTATTTAAAACCCATAATTAATTACATAGTCATGTGGATTTCTGTTCCCTGAAATGAATGTTACCAAACTTCGAGGCTACCACAAAACCTGGGCATGAATCTAGCACAGTCTCCTGATACAGATTGTCAGGAATTCCCAAGTTGATTCCGAAAGAGTTAAATCCCTCCATGTAGCAAACACTATCTATAAAAAAAAATTAGACTGAATAAATATTACTTCTCACATACATGTACTAGTTTTCAAATCCTTGCAGGTGCTTTTGTGATTGATCAGATGCAGACCAATTCATTTTAGTCCTAAACCAACGCATTGCTGTTGAACTGATTCTGACTCATGATGACCCCATATGTGTCAGAATAGAACTGTACTCCACAGGGCTTTCAATGGTTGTAATCTTTCAGAAGTAGCTTGCCAGGTGTTTCTTCCAAGGTGCTTCTAAGTGGATTCCATCCACCAACCTTTCAGTTGGTAGCTGAGTGCTTAACTGTTTGGGCCACCCAGGAAGTCCTACACAAGTGGCAGTTTTTTATTTGACTTGTCATTGTGCCTTGTCTCCACCAACTGATTCTAAAAGTACAGTATGTGGGTATCCAAATTTTGTTCCCATTTGAGGAGATGCAAATATGAACCTCCATGAAGCAGAGGGTCTGTAGCTGGCACCCAGGCAGCCGTGCAATGCACGCTGGCACCCAGAGCGAGACTTCTCCGGAAGCAGCAGCTCCCTTTGGTGATTGCCCAAGGGCTCGGTGTGCACCTCCGTAGGCACGCGGTCTGCACTTGCCGGAAAGGCATCATTTTTCCCTCCTATAGGAGAAATTATCAGCTATGTCTATTTGTGTAGGAAGTCAGAATAAGTCAATATGGATTATTTGGCAGCAATTTCAGAGCTTGGAAACACCCTGGTGTCATTTGAAATCCTTCTCACTCACTGAAATTCACTCTAACTCAAGGATTTAATCGCTGTTAGAAGAGATACCCTAGGGAAGAGCTAACACTTCACATTTCTATCGTTATTTATTTCTTGATGTCCATAGTGGGTTTTAGAACCTTGGGCATTTTAGTTGGAGGAATAATATGTGCTAAAAGGGGAAAGGACAGGGAAGCTAAAACCTCTGAAAATAGTTCATTTGTGACACGTTTGGCCTCACACACTGCTCTTCCATACATTAAGCCTTCATAGTGAAGATCATTTCCTTTCAGCATTTCAAAAGGAGGATTCATTGGTAGTAAAAATAGATCCTGGTGTGGGGCATACAGCCTGCAACATTCAACAGTATGCAATGGAGAATCTCATTTTATAGAATGAAAGTAGCTTTACGTAAGAAAGATATGCTGGAGTCATTTTCAACTGTTATTTCTTTTGTTTCACCAATAACTTTATCACAGAAATTGATTTCCTCCATGATGGGGAGAAACAGTGGCTATTTCTAGTGAAAGATATGTATATCTTTAGTGACATTCTATTCCCGTATTTTTCTTTCTCAGTGAGTTTTATGGAAGCTAAACTTCGTAACAGCATTCATGGGAAATGTCACTGGGAATCCACCAGATTTTCACCATGGGTGAGGACAGAGTGTCACTGGCAATGCTATCAGTATTTGAAGCAAGGTGGTCCTTCATTGTGCAGGACTGAACTGCAAACTTCATCATGGTTGATGTCCTGACAGCTAAATTCCAGGAACATCCCACAGTCATTGTGAAAACCAAAAAACACTCCTCTCCCCATTTCCAAACACCTCGGAGAAGAGTACCTTAAGCCTCCTGGTTGAGAATCACAATGCTGCCTCTTCTCCAAGCCAGATACATGCTCCAGAGCACCCTGCAAGTAGCTGTCCACAGCCCAAATGCCTTCCTCACAGTGGTTCCCCTGGCCTCTCTAACTCCTACCCTGAAATCCTCAAGCCTTCATTTGTTGTCCACCTTTGGTTTCAGAATGTGTGTGTGTGCTGGATGCTGGGGTGTTTTGTCTGTTCATTAATGAGGAGACCTCGAAGGCAGAGATGGTAGGATGAGAGTGTTGCTTAATATTATACCGATTGGGCTGATCTTGGCGGTGTGGGATGCGCAGAACTGTCTTCCCCCGCTGCTGGGGCATAAGAGGTGCTGCAGTGTGAAATGGCTCACTTTCCTCTTCCTTTATTCAAACTTCCCAGTCTTTCCAGCTGCATTTGGGCTTTCAAAGTGCCACTGGTAAGCTGACGATTTTGTTTTAGGGGCTCGATAGGGAAAGGGAGATTAAATACTGCAAACTGTGAGCGCTAACGTTGTCCCCTAGGCAAATAAACAAGAGCACTTCTGAAGAGATGTAAAATTGGTTTGCCAGACTTAACTTCCACAACTGGGTTTAAAAGAGCTTGTAAAAATATACTCTAATTGCTCTGTGGCACTTTTTTTACATTCCAAAGATTCTACTTCAAACCCTTTATGACTCCCTGGTTCTACAGGTAGATGTTTATATTGTGACAGACACCACTAATTAGCTAAACAAGAAAAACGTACCAAATAATTCCCCAAATGGAAATTAGACCTCCTGGACCAAATTTCTGATGCCATCACTGTTTCTACATGTTTCCGACTCTCTGCATGAGTCCATGTATGTTAATAAATACACATAAACAGTGACTGTTTGAAACCTGGTTCATACAGACACTGGGGTGTCTGACTCTGTGAGTTTACAATGGAAATACAAGGTTGGAGATTCTAGGACACAACAAATAACCCAGAGCAATCTGTTGGCCAAGTGTAAAGGGGCATCTGTGGTTTTGAGTCTTCTCTGAGATGCCCACTAATAGTTGTAGCTTGAAGTAGCATGGTGTGCCAATTACAGGGAACCCAGGTGTTGGGAGGCATTATTTCACACAGCCTGGAGTTTTATGCCGTCGACTGCCAGAAGAATGAACAAATTTGCCTTGGAAGAAGTACAGCCAGAATACTCCTTAGAAGCAAGGATGCTGAAACTTAATCTCATGTACTTTGGGCACGTTATCAGCAAAGACTACTCCCTACAAAAGGACGTCATGCTTGCTAAAGTTGACGGTCAGAGAAAAAGGAGAAGACCCTTAATGAGATAAATTGACACAGTGGCTGCAACAGTGGGCTCAAGCGTGCGAGAATTGTGAGGATGGTGCAGGACAAGTGTTTTGTTCTGTTATACATAGGGTCACTATGAGTCGGAGCCAACTTGATGGTACCGAACAACAACAGAGTTTTATGTTACCTAGATTTATGGGAAGAATGTCAGACAGAAGACACTCTGTTCTTGTTCAGCTTCTGAGGATAAGAGCGAATAGCCTCTCTTGTTCTGAAGTTCAGCAAACATTTTTTGAGGACTCCTCTCCACACTTTCAGGTCTTCCTTCCCTGGCGTTCCTTGTTGATCTCTTTCTAGAAGACAGATATTCTATGCTGCATCTCTGGAGTCATACAGGCGAACTCATCGACTCCTAGGCCAGTCCGTAGCTAGCAGGAGTGATTGCAGGGATTTTGAAGGAAGCTTCTCTGGGGAGGTTTTCTGTCTGAATGGAGGCACTGTGGAGTCTGCCATGTATGCTGCCTACGAACACTTCACACTGGGCAGGATAAGCTGACTTCAGAAAACCAGGATGTGTAATTTCATATAGAAAAAGAAGGAAGTGTGCAACTAAAGAGTTTTATTTGAATTATTAGTATCTCCAGGGCCTAGATCTCGCAAATTTCCAAAGCCCCCTTCAGGATTAAAGGTCTATGGTTCTAAGTTAAATCCAGTCACTGTTCTCGTAAGCAGTTATTCCATTGACTATGTTTTCATTTTCCTCCATTTCCAGAAATTAGTTCTCTAGTCCATAACACAGCGTTTGTGGATATGGCTGTTTAGCCACACTAACTAGATTTCTTCCTGGTATTGCTAATCTGGTCACGTTACATTTTTGAGTTCAATAGAGCTTCACATAAGGTAACTTCAAGATAACTTTGATTTTTAGACTCTAAAGGAAACAAAGATGAGCACTGGTGGTGCAGTGGTTAAGCACTCAGCTGCTAACCAAAAGATTGGTGGTTCAAACCCACCAGCCACTCCATGGAAGAAAGATATGACAGTCTGCTTCCATAAAGATTTCAGCCTTGGAAACCCTGTGGGGCAGTTCTACCATGCCCCATGGGGTTGTTATGAGGGGGGATCAATTTGAAGACAGAGGGCTTGGGTTTTGGTTTAAAGGAGACAAAAAGAGGCAATAGGACAGCTAACTGACATGCAGCGGTTCTAAAAAGAGGGCCAGGAGGATATCAAAGATCCCTGAGAAAGGAGTATCTGTGCATCCTCATTGAGATATTGAGGAGAAAGTCTTGACCAAAGTACTTAGGTTTCTTTCTTTCCCTAGTTCGGCTCCTGATTTGAGTACATATTCATTCTCTCTTCCTCTCTCTGTATATAAAGATACAGATATAGGTAGACAGATGATAGAAAGAGCTATAGATATAAAACTATGTGCATATATGTGAAATACAGTTATTCTTCTATGAATGCTTTGATAATAATGTTTCCTGTGGAGTAGCTGGGTGGGTTCAAACTTCTAACCTTTGGGTTAGCAACCGACTGTTTAATTTAACCATTGCAGCACCAGGGAGGGCTGCTTATGACAACAATATACACAGAACATTTATACTAAACACATAAGACTAAATATATATATGTGCGTGTTAATTTTTGTATGTGAATAGAAAATCCTCATGTCGTTAGGTATATTTATCAATAGATACAGAATTTTTTGAGTCAGAAATGCCTAGGATTGTATTTTATTTTTTCCTTGACCAATAAAGACTTACCCTGGGTACCAGAAATTTCTTCCTGCCCTGGCTCTTCAATTGCTGGTCTAAATCTCTGGAAATTGAGCACTGAATCAGCTGTGTCTGCAGGGCTAATGTTGACTTCACTTCTTTTTAACCTACTGGCATTTCCTAATTGTATCACCATTTTCTAATTTCCTGTGTTCTTGTTTGTACGTTTAATTTTTAATGTGGGCTGTCTATGATCTGACTGCTGCAGTTCTTTCCAATGTCATACTCCGAGACTTTCCTCCTTCGTTTCTCAAGTGCTAGCCATTCTGAACCATGTCTTGTTTCTACTCTATTTTCACACTTTCTTTCTCTTCTCTGTACATTCTGTTTCTCCTGTCCAGAATAACCACCTCCCTGACGTTACATGGAAACCCTGGTGGCGTAGTGGTTCAAATACATGAGGCGCTCTTTGGAAACAGTGTGGGGCAGTTTTGCTCTGTCCTATAGGGTCACTATGAATCGGACTTGACTCCACGGTAACAGGCCTTTTTTTTTTTTTTTTTTTTGACGTACCTGGCACCCTCTCAGTGACCTACAAGGTCCAGCTCCTGTGTCTTCTCTGCTTAGCAGTCTTTCTCACAGCACAGAGAGGTGATTATCCCATCTTTGTGCCGCTGGTGTCCACCGTACATGCATCCGTTCTAATACTTTTCTGGCTGCATTGACTGTTGTCATGTTTGCCTCCCTTACTAGGCTGTCCATCTGAGGACAATATGATTTAGTCAGCTTTGTTCCAAAATGTGTCCCTGCCTGGATCACATGTGGCAAATACTAGCTGTATTTTGAAATGAAGTGACTAGGGAAGAGACTAGCATTTCACCAGGATTTCCATGTCAGTGTTGAAGGACACACTCTAACTTTTATGGAAAACGTCTTTAATGACTGTTGTTTTCAGTCAACATGACAAAAATGCCTGAAATTTGCATCAGGATAAATTATTATGTTGATAGGCAGTTTGGGATATGCCATGGGTTTATATGCAAGGTTCTATATCTGAGCTACAAAATCAATATATCTTCTTACTTTCCTATGGCTATAACTTGCTTTATATCAGCTCTCAGAATTTAGCAAGAATGGTTTTGATCCTTAGGTTCTATGATATATCTAAAAAGCAAATCTTGGTTTGAAGTGAACTTGCCATTTTTCTAAAAATCTCATCTGTTCACATAAACTACAATATTTGCTTCTATTGAACTAATAGTTTTTTGGTTTTGTTGTTTAAGTGAAATCTAGTGTTTAGTTATCAGTTAGACAAGATCAAACTAACTCAGCCCAAACCAATGGTAAATTTCACTGTGGCAGGTCAGTAGGCTATTATTGGGGAGGCAACTCTAAAACCCCGTATTTTGATACTTGGTCTATTGTTCCACTAAGAAAATATCACCTCCATTCTCTAGGTCTATGCCATCAAGTCTAGACGTAAAACAAGAAGAGATACAGTGTGATATGCTGACCTCTTGAATTATTCATCCTGGCTCTCTAGTTTGTCAGGGAGAAAACAGGGAAGAGATGCTGGGATAATGTTTAATAACAGTTAGCATTTGTTGAGTTCCTTTAAGTAATAAGTATAATATACATATTAATTAATTTGATTTTTACTGAGCATGTAAGAAATAGCTAGTATCATTTGCATTTTATCTGTGCAAATGCCAAGGATTATCAGCCATTGAAAACCCTATAAAGCACAGTTCTGCTCTGATACACATAGGGTCACCAGGAGTCGGGGTTCACTCACTAGCAACTAGTTACTAATATTCTCAGTGATCACCCAGGCTGCCGCCTCAAAGACATGTCACTCAGTAAAATATACTGCTTTTTTCTTTAAGGCATGCCAGAGTAAATGAATATGCCAACCTTGGGTATGCTTTTTCTTGTATTCACTTGAAAATTCCAACAAATGATTGCATGTTCATTTCCTCACTGGATTTAAAGCCTGATTTTGTGTCCCTCTCTTCACATATACTTTTGGGTTGAAATCTTTCAGCCTCCTTAAAAGTTTACAAAGAACCATGAAAAGCCATTGAAATGAAAAGCACTAAAATATGCAAATTGTTGCTATTGTTCTTAAGTGCTTCTTCACATAGGATTTGATCATTTCAAAGACGAAGTAAGATTTCTTTCATGTCAGCTCTGATTATGTTTACGGCTTGGGTGCAGTCTTCAAAGCATGAGCACCCTTACTTTCAGAAAGTTAAAAAAAAAAAGGTTGTTTTAAACTTTGGGAATTTATAGTCCATTTTCATTAACCTCTGTTTTTACCTGCCTTCTTTATTCTCCCTCTATTTTTTAAAGAAAATTATTAGTTGGGAGGCAGTTGTAAAGATATCAGGTAGTAAAACTGTCAGTAAGTAATTTTTTAATTTTATATTAAACACTAGTTTACAGACTCTGATTTTCAAAAGTAGTTTAATTTTCTTTTAATGTAAAATAGAACAAAAATTGATTTGGGGAGGGAATGCGCTCGGTTATGTAATATGTAAGCAAGGAGCTTAAAAGTACTTCTTTAATACTGGCAGATTATAAACTAGCACTCAGGACCACAGCTTCAACTTACAGGAAGGTTATTTTTCTGACCTTTGGGTCATACTGAAAATAAGCCCTTCTTTTTTTTCCCCCCTGCATGTATTAAGGACAAAGCTTTATTGTTATAGTGGCCAAACAACTGGAGAATTGGTATTTTTTTTCCCCCTTTGTCTTTGGAAATTAAAAACAGTCTGATGAAGCTCTGGAATCCTACAGCCCCCGATGCCAGGAGATTCTGTTAACAGTAGCTTTGCTGTGTCCGCTTCGGGAAACATAACGACTGTCCTCTCAGGGATTCTTGGGTCAGGGTTACAACTGATGATGCAGGTCGATAAATGCATCTTGACCTGTGGTCAGTGTAAAAGCAAGACTCCAGGGACACCAGGTACCTGCCCAGAACGGAACTGTAAGCATGAATGCAGGAAGTCCTGGAGCGACAGGCAGGCAAAGCAGAAGAAAGCTACCAAGAGTTACAAAGCAAGCCATAGATCGGGGGATTTAGGGACTGGCAGGGAACGTTAAAATAAAGGGTTATGCTTGACTTAGCTGTCCCCTTTAAGGGAAGAAAACGAGGTTTTTCAAAAACATTATGCAAATGTAGAAGTGACCTAACCAGCATTTATAGATAAAACCGTATTGTTGTTCTAAGTCAGGTCCTGATGTGCTGGTGTACACATAAAACACAGATCAATTTACTCATTGCATGATTGGCGACCATACTAATTGTGATTCATAACTGTCACCCTCCATTTGTGCTATCTGAGGGCAATTCTGAGCATAGGTAATTATGGTAGATTGCCCCTGTGCCAAGCAGACGTTGCATAAATCCTTCAGCTGAGGTAGGACTGACAAGCTGTGAGTAATAGACTGCACCTTGGAAAAGATTTATTTTTGAGGCTAGAGTGCTTTATACTTTTCATTTCTCAATAACTTGACTGCAACTAAGGCAGTCGCTTATTTCCCAAATTCTCCATTTTAGTGATAGGGTAATCAATAAAAAGCAGCTATTAATTTAGAGTCATTCTGATCTATTAGGACTAGACAGTTTTACTATGATATTGATTACATCTGTAATTTACCATGGTAGGGGGGTGGGTGCCAACGTGGACCAGACACTTTGAAGGTCATTAGAACAGGTTGCTTCTCAATGACTTAAGTTTACTTATGGTCAGCACAAGGGTTTTGTTGTGATAATCAGCTGGGCTTCTTGATTCTCAGCAATGCCTAGGGCAAAAAGTGACACAGTTTGGCCAAGCATACATCAAATTTTGTTATTGTTGTTAGCTGCTGTCGTGTCAGCCCCCGACTCATGGCGACCCCATGCACAGCCCTTGCACCACCCCCATGGTTGTTGCCAATCAGACCATTGTGAGCCATAGGATTTTCATTGGCTGGTTTTCAAAAGGGGAATGCCAGGCCTTTCTTCCTAGTCTGTCTTAGTCTAGATTCGTTGCTGAAATCATTGCAGCATCATAGCCACACATAAGCCCCCACTGAGGCACATGAAGTTCTTTGGCCAGGAACACAAGAATTTTACTATCACATCAAATTGCACAACCCAAAATAGAAGGACGAAGCCTTAAAGTGGATGTGTCTTTATAGATGGAGTTCTCAGAATGAGGTCCAGGAATGGTTCTAGAACACTGACCTATGGTAGGAAGGGACTTTGGGTTGTCCCCCGCATCTGCCTGCACCTAAAGTTTCTTGGGTATCTTTATTATTATAATTACACCCTATTCAAGGGGATTTAAATAAATAAAAATGTTCTGTGTACACAAGTCTCAAACAAAGCCTGCAAAGCCATCCTGGACACTTACTCTCTCCCAAGTTCCATAATTTCCCATAGGATATTTCAGATGAGACATCTGGTGATTTCTAACATTAAATATCTGTCAAGCACAACTCATTGACTTTGTCAGTGAGCTAGGCTCCCTCAGTACAATGTTACTGCGTTACCATTAACTTGCTGACCGCCTCGTTTTCTCCCCAGGATTTTAGGTATTGGAAGCATTGTCAAACGCTTCATCTCCTTTATTCTGTCATGTCTAGTTGGTTGGATCTTGCAAGAGTCACTCCTATATCACAGTCCATAAATATCTACCATACACACTCCATGTGGTTTCCCTGGCATGCCATTGTTTTAATGGGGTTGTGGTCTTTCAGTCCTTTGAACTTGCATCGTAGGTTGTATCTATTGATCCCTTTGAGTGATCTCAATAGCTGCCTCCCTGACCAATCACCTCATCATTTAAAGCCCAGAGAGTCTGTGCTGTCTTCCTCAAACATGCTGGCTTCTCGTTAGGATTCTCGTCCCAAGCTTTAAGTCCTAGTACATAATAGGGCCTGTGACTGCAAATGCTCCGTCTTATCAAATCAGAATCCTTCAATTTTACAAAAAAGCCAGCTTAGTTATGTGGAACAAAAAATTGCCCTTTTCAGAAATTATGTGCCTATAATATTTTCTTGTGATATTTGATCTTGCCCAGATTTAACATGCCATTTTTACTTTTTTTTTTTTTTTTTTCGTAATGTAATAGTATGAGATAGTTTTCACAATGAAACTTAGTAGCTCTGACTTTTTTTTTTCCTTTTTTAACTGCCTTGTAGTGTCTGGTTCATACCTTCTAAGGGTGAATTAATTAGTGCCACTGATGGACCATCAAACATGAGATTCTCTGAGGTGTTAGGTCTACCTTTTTTTTCTTACATGTTAGTGTTACAAATGAAGAGGATGGATATAAAGACACACACACACACACACACACACACAAATACATACACAATAGAAGCCAACTACAACTAGATTCATGGTAAATCCATGCTAACAAAGCCACAGTGTGGGGCTAATGAAAGATGGAGCTCATGGTCAAAGCTAAAGTTAAGAGGGTGAAAAGGAAGAAATAAATTTAATCCCAGCAGTCTAGAATCAAGTCATTCAGAAAAATCCATAGAAGATAAAAAACGAGTGATTATCCTGTTTCCACAGCTCCATTTAGGTTTGTCTAGATCTCTATGTATACAACTGGAATAAATATACCATTTTATAGCTATTGACCATTATCTTTTATACAAAGGTATATAAAAATACAAAGAAATTATAGTATCTTTTCATCATAAAGTATGTATGCTCTCTGGAAGGATAGCCTCCTCTTAGTTTTAAGTATTAGAAATTTTCACACTTACAAGTACATGGAACCATAATGTCACAGGTGGTGCAGATATATTGAGAAGCGTATGTGACCATAATATTTGAGGATATTTCAAATTAGATATACGAGGATATAAACTTGTTTCACTTCCATAAAAAAAAAAAGTGTAATTTAGATTGTAAATGTTTTTAAATGAGATGAGTTTAGCCTACATTTCCACTCATATGTCTTCAAGAAGTTAGAATAATGTCTAGAAGCCAAAGCCTCAGTTACATGCATTACTTAGTGCAGGTTAATCTTTTAGGGTAATTATGGTCCTATTTAACAAACTTCACAGCGGTAAATTATATGGTGCCCTAGAGACACAGAGGCATAGAACGATTAATGAATCCCAAAGGTGCCTTACCTGGTTGAGTACAGAGCCTCCTAAATGCAGAATTCTTGCTGTTATCCTCGTTGAGGGGATTTTCAGTTTATGGAATGAGCCTGTGCCTCCAAGAATAACACAGTGCTGCTCATATTTGTTTTCCTTTTCCTGAAAGCTAACTTTTTGATAGGATGGAAAAAGTCAATGTTTGCAAAACCAAACCTCCTAGCCGAAATGCAACCCTCTCACTTATGTTAGAGCCACAAGTAACTGCAACACAGACACTTGCCCTTGACCTTTGATACCTCACCCAATTCATACTGTGGGTTGCTCTGAGGTTTTGGTGGGGTCAGAGGTCAAGGTGCAAGGAGAGAAAGCTATTTTTTAAATTATATAGATTCTAGTATAGGATTTCTGTTCATACCTGACTCCTAAGTGTGTAACAACAGCTAGAGGCCATCACTCAGCACAGGAAATTGATTGTTTGAGATCCATCATTCAGCAAAAAGGAGTTATCATTAGAATCGAGTTTTTTTTCTTTTTTCCAGTCGTTGTTGTTGGTTGGTGCCTTCCAGTTGGTTCCAACTCATCGTGACCCTATGTACAACAGAATGAAATACTTCCCAGCCCTGCACCATTCTCACAATTGTTGCTATGCCTAAGCCGGTTGTTGCAGCCACTTTGTCAATCCATCTCATTGATGGCCTTCCTCTTTTTCACTGACCCTCTACTTTACTAAGTATGGTGTCCTTCTCTAGGGACTGGTCCCTCCAGGTAACATGTCCAGAGTATGTGAGATGAAGTCTTGCCATCCTTGCTTCTAAGAAGCATGAGGGTGATATTTGTAAGTCTACTGAGTACTTGGAAACATGATTGTCATGGTATAGCCCATAATTAATAGATTTTGCATGTGTATTTTTTGGGGGGCCATAACAGGTCTCAAAATTTTGTTAGAAAGTCAAATTAATTAGTTACATTAAATTAAAAGATTATTGCTATATTGTATGACATTATTCTGAGGAAAAATATTTTAAATGGACTTAATTTGAAGAAGAAGAGAGGGAAGGATGATGCAAAGAGACATTGGGAGCATTTTTATCATTAAATCACAATTATAGATATTAATCAATTTGTCATAAGCATTATTAGGAAAAAAAATCCTGTAAAATATACTGTTTCATATGACTGGCTTCATTCTCATGTAGCTAAACCATAAATATATCTATCTCCTTAAGCTCAACCTGTTGTTAGCGGGTATCAAGTCTGCCCTTAGTTCATGGCAGCCCCATGCACAAAGGAACAAAATGCTCCCCTGTTTCTTGCAGATCAGACTGTTGGTATCCTTAGGGTTTTCACTGGCTGATTTTCAGCCATAGATTGCCAGGCCTTTCTTCTTAGTCTGTCTTAGTCTGGAACCTTCGCTGAAACCTGTTCAGCATTGTAGGAACACACAAGCCTTTGCTGACAAACAGGCAGTGACTGTACTTGAGGTGCGCTGGCCAGGGATCCAATCCTGGTCTCCAGCATTTGCCATCAACTTTCCCCTTTCTTAACTTCTGACCAAACAAATATCCTTGACACTGGTGGCAAAAAGGGCCAACTCATTTTGGGGCACTCAGTTTGGATCAGTGGACGTCCCCGCTGAATTCAAAACTAAAACCCAGTGCTTCTGAGTGCATCGTTTTGTTTTTCTCATCAGTAATGACATTGGGCTTACTTGGCACTGCTTTGGGCTAACCTCCCCAGAATTAGTGCTGCTGTAGCTTCTTGAGCAGTAGTCCTCCAGGGCATAATTGTTATTTAAAAAGTATATGTATCAGTATGTGACAGAGAAGCGAATGCCCGAAAAAGAGATAGGCCATAGGGAAGGGAGCCCTTTTTTTGAGATAATTCTGGCTGCTTATCATAGCACAAGCAGCTGTATTTTGGACTTACATAGAGTTTCTGTTAAATGTGCCATGAAAAAGCAACAAGTTCTTCACCAGAAAATCATATTTTGTTCAAAGAAGTAAAGCGAAATGAGCTGGGATTTATACCGAGGAAACTTAACCCCAGCGAGGGGAAACAGCTAACTCGGGAATCTATTTTTCAGAGTCTTCTGAGTCACTTTTTTTTAACTATTATTATTATTTTTAGTTTGGACTTTGGACTTGGTGCATATAGGCTCAGAATAAAAATACTTTGGGAATCCTCATCAAACGTCGTTGGAATCTACAGCTAAAATCACCCTATTGTTCTTGTTTGTAGAATGACTGTGGAGACTTTATTTTTGTAAGCAAATGGCAAACGCTTGCTCCAATGTATAGCTGATGCAAATTAAGCACGTACTCTATTTCATAAATGAAGGGAGAATTATTGGAAACACTCATTCCCTGATCAGTAAAAACTGATTACCATCAAAGAAGGGCCTGATTACTAACCACCAGCTTAGTGTTTTGCGGTAACATCTGGCCGGCTCGGAGGGGAAAATCTGCTGAGCTCAAAAAATGTTTATTCCAGCTTTCAACTCATGCATGTATAGAACACAGATGAGGAAACATCTGATGTCCTTAGGATTTCTGTTGTTAAACAAATGTAACTCATCTTAAAGCAAAATTACCTCGGCTTTTTTTCCTCACTGATTTGGCCTCTTAAGCTATTGAGTAACGAGGACCAGAAAAAGCATAGGAAACCTAAAGGTGATTAGAGCCCTCAAAAATATCTGAAGGATACTTCTATTGACTTGCCATTTCCTCACACACACTTTGATCTAGGTGGAATTTCATTATTTTAATTCGACTCATGTTGTGCACTGAATGCCACGTTCAGGACGCAGAACTGAGCTTACTGGAGACAGATGATGTCTTGATTACAGCACGAGTTCTCTTATGGGTCCTGTCTATCACTGGCACCGCTCTCCTCACCACGTAGCGCTTGGCTAACTATTACTGACCTTTGGATTTCTATTTAGGTTTCATTTTGCCTTAGAAACCTTCCTTAGCCATTCAAGATGGGGTCCTTACAATTGTACATTTACTTGTACCTTAGCACTTAACAGAGATGCTCACTGAAAGCTTTGGAGGTTCAAGTCTACCCAGAAGCACCTCCGAAGAAGGGCCTGGTGATCTAATTCTTAGACGTCAGCCACTGAAAACCCTACAGAACACATTTGTACTCAGACACACACAGGCTTGCCCTGAGCCAGGGTAGACTTGATGGCAATTGGTTTCTGGGTTGATTGGTTTGTTTTTAGAACTTATAGCTGGCGTCATGATTCCTTGTTTGCTTAGCAATCCTCACCTCCCCACGCCTGAAAACATCGTTTAGTGACTGTGTTTTCACTCACCAGGACCCAGAACTAAGCCCAACACATACCAGGCACTTAGTAAATACTATGGGTGGATGGGGGGATGGATGGACGTGTGCATGGATGGACGGATGAGGCACCTTCTCTATCGTTGGTTTAGTTTAAATCTAGAGAATAAGGCATACATAAAAATGACAGTGAGGCCAAGCAAAGTAAGGGAAGTGCTAAAGGAGAAACCTGAAAGCACAAGCGCTCATATGCAGTCGTGGCCACTGGGAAACTCTTCATAGAGGAAGCGATTACTGAGATAAGTGCTGGTATTAATAAGGCTGTTCTTAATTTAAATTAATTATTCATTATGAAAATAGTACATATTCATGGTACAATATTCAAACAGTCTTCAGCCTTTCGGGGGTGGTAGTGATTTGCTTGCTCTTTGTGAAGTTTCTTTCTTGAAAGGATTCTCTCTGCTTAGAATCTGACTGGACAGCTTCATGGGATTACCATTTCCCACTTAACAAAAGTGGGATTTAAACCCTAACTGCCAAAAACACAGTGACCAGTTAAAATTAGTCTTGATTTCATGCTGTGGGTCAACTTAAAAGCACATGTGAACATCAGCGAAAAAATGTTTCTAAAGTTCTCTGAATCTCGGTGGGAATTTTTCATTGGCTCGTTCTATTGTAGTCTTTTTCTCAGGGATAAGACTTTCTAAGTCAATATTTTTATAAAAGTATGCCCTTTTTGTCGTCCACTAAATATGGTAGTCTTTGTTTCTTGAGTGGCCACGTGAGAACAGAAGGAAAATTTCTTCTCAGAGAAGACAGAGCAAAGGAATATATTCTTCTTGCCAGAGGTTATCGCAGCTTAATAACATGAAGGAATGTGAACTTCTCTAAACAAAATGTGCTATGCTTTCTGAAGTTGACACCCTTTGTTTAGTCTCATTAAATAGCTGGTAAAATGATCTAAGTTTGAGAGAAACACAAGCTGCAAGTGGCTGCTGCATGTGGCAGAAAAGAAGCCTGTGAGGGGAGCAGAGGCTTCTGGGAGGAGAAGTGTCCACAGTCAGGATGGATCACCTTTCTCTGCAGCTCCCCACTTCCAAGCCACACAGTTATCTATCTCAGTGGCACTGCTCTCTTCTCTCACTTATTTCCCCTAAACATATCCTTGCTTACCTTATTCCTATACCCTAGTTCCTGACTGGTGCAAACAGTTAAGTGCTCAACTACTAACCTAATGCTTGGAGGGATGAGTCTACCCAAAGGCACCTTAGGAGAAAGGCCTGTTGATCTATTTCTGAAAATCCTGTGAAGCACAGTCCTACTCTGACACACTTGGGGTCGCCACGAGTCAGAATTAACTCAACAGCATCTAGTAAACAGGTACCCCATCTATGTCTTCTTTTAATTAATTTTTTTTCTTGCACTTATGGAGTTACTTTTATATTTCTTTGCTGTTATGCTATAGTTATTCTATGTGTGGTTTGAAACCTTGACCACACTGAAATTAACTTGAAAGCAGAAGTTGGCACGCTTACACAACTTCGAAATGAAGGCAAGCCTGAGAAGATGATTCAGGCTTCACCTGTCTCCATTCAGCTTATGTCTGCGCTTTTTTTCCAGTCTTGATAGGCATCGGCAGCACTTGGGTGTTTAAGCCCCATTTAGGATCTTCTGAGAGTTTAATACTTGCTTTCAAGTTGGTTCCGAATCATCACGATCCCATGTGTTACAGTAGACCTGTGCTCCACGGGATTTTCAGTAGCTGACTTTTTGGAAGTTTGTCTCTAGGCCTGTCTTCCAGATGCCTCTGTGTGGACTCAAAACTCCAAACTTTTGATTAGTAGCAAGCATATTAACTGTTTGCACCATCCAAGGACTCCTCTGGGGGTTTAGACATCTCTATTTATTTACCAAATAGTTGAGAACTACTAAGGTGATGAACAACCATTCAGGTTTGCCCAAATCTGAGGGGTTTCTTAGGACACATGCTAAAACCAGCACTAAAACAAGTTGTCCTCAAGTCAGGTCCATTGGGTTTCCAGTGGATGATTTTTTGGAAGTAGATTACCATGCCTTTCTTCCCAGGTACCTCTGGATAGAGTCAAACTTCCAACCTTTTAGTGAGCAGCAGAGTGTGTTAACCATTTGCACCACCCAGGGACTCTCTGGGCAAATTGGGACAGTCGTTGTTGTTGTTAGGTGACGTCGAGTCGGTTCTGACTCATAGCAACTCTATGCACAACAGAACCAAACACTGCCCGGTCCTGAGCCATCCTTACAATCATTGTTATGCTTGAGCTCATTGTTGCAGCCACTATGTCAATCCACCTCATTGAGGGTCTTCCTCTTTTCTGCTGACCCTGTACTCTGCCAAGCATGATGTCCTTCTCCAGGGCTGGATCCATCCCAACAACATGTCCAAAGTATGTAAGACACAGTCTCGCCATCCTTCTGAGGAGCATTCTGGTTGCACTTTGTCCACGAAAGATTTGTTTCTTCTTTTGGCAGCCCACGGAATATTCAATATCCTTCACCAACAATATTCTTCACCAACACCACAAAGGCACCAACACCATAATTCAAAGGCACGTGTCTGTCAGTTTGTCGTACTGTGGGTGCTTGCATGTTGCTGTGATACTGGAAGCTATGCCACTGGTATTAAGATACCAGCAGGGTCACCCATGGAGGACAGGTTTCAGCTGAGCTTCCAGACTAAGACAGACTAGGAAGAAAGACCCGGCAGCCTACTTCTGAAAAGCATTAGCCAGTGAAAACCTTATGAATAGCAGCAGAACACTGTCTGATATAGTGCTGGAAGATGATCCCCCCAGGTTGGAAGGCACTCAAAATACAACTGGGGAAGAGCTGCCTCCTCATAATAGAGTTGACCTTAATGACAAGCTTTCAGGACCTTCATTTGCTGATATGGCACAACTCAAAACAAGAAGAAACGGCTGCAAACATCCATTTAAAGAAGCCCAGACAACTGATGCCTTTGGGACAGTTGGTCCCCCTATAAAGGGATGAAGATCAAGACCAAAACAGTCTGTCCATCTGTCTACTTTTGTCTTTCAATCCTAATTATTCCAAAATAAACCCTTATACTTTTGATGGATAGAGAATAAATAGATGTGATACTTATCCTTTTTATTTTTGATATGCCTCAGTTATTTCACTAGTAATGTGTGTTTAATAATAGGAAGTACCTCATAACAGTGATGTGAGAATGAAATGAGATAAAACATGTAAAGCACTTAATATACTGTCTGATACTAAAAAAAAACCCAAAAACTAAGTGCTCAATAAATGTTACCTATTGATTATTTTTCTTTGCATCCGAAGGTATTTTCTTCTTGGCTTCTTGAAATACTAATCTTTGGTGAACAAGGTTTCCCACTGGTGTCTCTAAGCTGCCAAGTGGTCTGATGGGAGCTACCATTTCCTGGAGCTTGGATGCCTTGTATCATTTCCTTCCAGCCCCAGGCCTGCTTAGCTGGCATGCTAATTGAATTTTCACTCTGGACTCAGGGGCTGCTTCTGGAGAGTTTTACCTGCTCAGCCGTGTTGTGAAGGTTAGCAGTTTCTCCACACTCCCATCCACGTGGCTGGAGAGGGATTCTACCTACCTTACTTCTGGATTCCTCTGTAAACTCTAATGATTCGTTCCCCAGTACGTTATGTGTTCCCAGACCCAGCAATTGATTTTTTTGAAATTAGCTTGCAGAAGCCAAATTTCCAAACCCTTTATCTAGTTTTCAGGCTTCAACATAAGGTTAATATTAGACAAAAACCCACTTCCTCTGGAAAATAAATTCTTTCCACCCACATACCCTCTTGGTCAAAGAAGGTTATAGCCTTATTCGTCACTTCAGCAATTGTCGCCCTTGGAATGGTTTTTAATTTGTTGACCAGTGAAAACAAAAAAAAAACAAAACCCTCTGGTTACAAAAGGATGTATGTTATATCCTCATTCAGTGCTCCTTGTGGTCTTATTTTCAGTTTCAGCCACTCATTTTGGTCTCAAAGACCAAGCCCTTTGCTCATTCTGTCTGTATATGCCAAATTGCATACATTGAAGGACTGCTGGCTTGTCCCAACATGTAATCTTTGAAAGCAAGCTGTTTCAGTCACATTAATAGACATTAAGCAGCATACAAGGTCACAAAATAAGTCAGTGAACTAACTGGAAACTCAACCCAAGACGGGTGACTCCCAACCCGGAACGTTGAAGTAGATCACACTTCCTTCCTCAGGGACAGCCTTACCACGGCAGGAAGGACCAGAGAGCAAGCCTCTAAATTATACATGACCGTTTGTCTCTTTTTCACTCCATGGCTAATTGAAGACTCAGGGGAGTTCTGGATTTTTTTTTTTTTTTTTTTCTCCTTCTTCTTTTTGCTTCATCTCAGATTGCCTCATTTGTCTTACAAGGGATCAGGAGGACATTGCAATTTAGTTTCATTAGGGCCCAGATGGAACCTGGTGGCCTCTGTGAATTCTCAGGCTTCCCAGTTCCGAGTCTTGGTTCACACTAAGGTGTGTGTTCATTTACTGTATGTCTGTTTGCTTGTTCGTTGGCCATTGTATAAAAATAAATAAGTTGTAAGTCAGACATAAGAGCCTTGCAGTTGATAGGGAAGGAATGTGGACGGCTGAAGGGAAGCCATCAAAATATTAAACTACCAAATATGGAAAATGCCAAAGTTAACCACCCTTAAGAATTTTAAGCGTGGAAGGAATCAAAGTTGGATTAGGCTTGACAACAAAAGTTCAGAGGTTTTTGTACCTTGTTTAGTTTGATAAAGATTAGGGCTCTGGAGACAGTGTGGGTCCAGGTTGCCAAAACCACAGTTCTACTTGGTGCAGTGACTCACAAATCATGTTTTCTACAGAATTTGAAAACAGAATTAGTACTGTATCTGACAATACGCTTTTCCCGCCCAGTCCTTATTTCATTTCCTCTTGCACAGCGCATGCTCAATTGTCTTTGAGAACTAAACACCGAAAATATTAATAAAATGTCCCCAATCATAAGGAAAGGATCCCTGGTGCCACAGTGGTTAAAGCGCTCAGCTACAAATTGAAAGTTCGGTGCTTCAAAGCCATCAGCTGCTTTGCAGGAGAAAGATGTGGCAGTCTGCTTCTATGAAGATTTACAGCCTTGGAAACCCTATGGGGCGATTCTGCTCTATCCTGTAGGGTCACTGGGTGTCGGAATTAACTCGGTGGCATTGGGTTTGGTTAATAAGGAAAAGTGATGACACCAGCTAACATAACAGTGGGATGATTCGTTGTTTCTTGATACACGTTTTGCTCTTTTCTACAAAGATATCAGCGTTGCTTATTTCCCAGGCCTTCTGTAGGAAAACACATCCCTCATTCCAAGAAAGTCCATTAAATATTAAGATGGAGAATGGGCTTAAGTTTGCTCATTCAGGTTTACAACAGCTAAAACCCTGCATTTCTTGCTTGGTCACTCCTATCTTCGGTAGAGTATGGGATTTGCAGGTTAGAAATTAGGAAGCTCAACGGGAAGGTTAACTTTGGGCGGCATCTAGTTGGCAGGGGGCATAATTGCGGATGGCAGTGATGCAAGAGGAGGTGTGCCTCAGGAACATGAAAAGGCGATATATACACAGGGAAGGGAAGTCAGAAGGAGCCCGGCCAGGACACTCTGGTGTGGAAAATCTAAGATAAAACAAAGAGAATACGGACATGCTGGGGTTTGGAGGAGGATGAAGTTTCAAAATTTTGGTTCAACACTGAGGCTGGGGTGTGATGCCTTTCTCCCCATTCTACAGGTGAGGACCTGGATCTCCTGAGAGGGCGAGGTGCCCAGTCATACCATTATTCAGAGGGTCTGCCTAGTTCAGTATCTGGATTTCCCGACTCCCTCCTTCATCTCTTTCCATTACAGCAGACTCTTTTTAGGGAAGAATAGAGCACTAGATGTTGGAGTCATACAAATATAATAATAGTAATAGAATTCCTTCCATCCAGAGGTCTTATTCTCTATCTCTTACATGGTGGGGCATTTCATCTTTAGTTTCTCCCAATATATGGTAGATTATAACAGTTAGGATACCACTTATTCTTGCAAAGAAAGCATTTTTATGAAGAATTTAGCAAAAAAAAAAAAAAATGGTAGAGACTAAGACATGGGAATAGTTTTAAGATAAATCATAAAGTGCCACTCCAGTTAGTATATTTATTTAGCTAATGTATGCAATTCAACTGTTTTATTTAGCTTTTACATTCTAAGTACTTCCAAATAGATTTACAACAGTCCATTCCTGATCCTCCATTTATTTCATTTATTGGTGTATGGCTATAAGGGTTTCTAAAACCAAAAAAAAAAAAGAAAACCCACTGCCATTGAGTCGATTCTAACTCATAGCGACCTTATAGGACAGAGTGGAACTGCCCCACAGGGTTTCCAAGACTGTAAATCTTTATGGAAGTAGACTGCCACATCTTTCTCCCAGCAAGGGCTCTTTTTTTTTTTTTTTTTTAATACTGTTAAATCACCCCTTTTAGATTCCTTACCTAATCAGCAGCTGGAGCAGCTTCCTCCCTTACAGTTTTCTTGGTTTCTACCTTTCATTGCTTCAGTCTATGCCCTGTGACTTGGCAACCTCTTTCAAAATGTTATCTGTCCTTTCCATAGCCTGTTCTGCTTTGCCCACCAGAGTGTCTTCTTAATAGGTTCTATTAAGCATTCAGTTTCACAAGACTGCCAGTGGCCACAGTGATGCAAAGTTTGTTAGAAAGGTGGAGGACAATGTCTTAGTTTGCTAGTGTTGCTGTAACAGAAATACCATAAGCAGGTGGCTTTAAAGAACAGAAATGTATTGTATCACAGTTCAGGAGGCTAGAAATCCGAATTCAGAGCACGGGTGATAGGCGAAGGCTCTCTTTGTTGGCTCTGTGGGAAGATCCTTGTCCCTTTCAGCTTCTGTAGCCCTGGTGGACCTTGATTTGTTGGCAGTGTTCACACGGCTTCTATCTTCCCCAGTTTGTGCTTCTTGTCTTTGTGCCCGTGCTGCTCCTTATAATTCAGACGTTATTAGGTTTAGCACACACCCTATACTGATATGGTCTCATTAACACAAGGAAAATTCCATGCCCAAACAGGATTACATCTAAAGCTATAGGGGTTAGGATTCCAACACATATTTTGGGGTGTCATAATTCAATCCTTAAAAGACAGGGAAGCACTGCTTGCCAACAGGCCAGCATCAAGCCTTCCTCTGCAAGAGAGGCCTTGAAGCACTGCATATAGCTGGACAGACCTCTTTGCCATGAGGCAGACAGCTCAGGTGCAAGGACGTGAGTCCACACTGGGCTGTTGAGGAGCTGTCGTGGCTTAGAAGCTTCCAGCCCCATAGGAGCCGCTGTGTCTGAAGGATGCATAGACAAAGCCACCACTGGATATGACAAAGAGTGTGTCAGTTTGAAAAGTCACGTTTATGGACACCCAAAGCTATGAAGAAGACCTTTTCAGATATTTAGAGTTTACTTCTAGTTCCTCTCAGGTTAGGCACAATTTGCCAATAAGGGGTCATTTTCCCCCGCTGTGGGTACTATTTCTAAACATAGTTGACATATTGTGTTTATCAGGAGACCAAAGGAACAGAGCCAGAACATTCACTGAAGGTCAAGTTCTCACACAGAAAGGGAAAAACTTTTACTACCTCTTTGCCAACACTCCTGCCTTATTGGCACCCTCTCTTCTCTCTTACTTGTTCTCAGGTATGACAGAGTATTGCCATTTGTAAGAGCACTGGAGTATTTTGAGACATTTTTACCAAGCATCTTGTACCTTTAACTTGATCAGGAGATAAGTTATGCTAATATTATATGCTTCTCTCCAAGTTTTAATCCCAGACACTGATGACATGTTTGATGCCATCATTAGTAAAAGTTGTGCATAATGCCTGCATGATGGATTCACTCTTTCGGAAACTCTCTTCACTAGTACAGTGGTGTGTTCTGCGTAACATCCTGATGCATACATTAAAGCAGTAGATTAAGACTGAAATATATTTATCGTAATCATAACAAGAGTTGGTTTGTCCATAGCATTTATTTAGAGGACCCAGTGTGTCATGCCCTGTTGAGAACACTGGATTCATGGTGAAAAAGACAGGTAAAGTCTCACCTTTGGGGAGCCTACACTTGGTTGGGACAGATTATTAACAGGTTAACAAGTAAGTATTTAATATAATTTAGTTATAGTCAGGTAATGGTATAGATAGTAATGAAGAAGTCCCTGGAGTCCTGGTGGTGCAGCGGTTAAGAGCTCAGCTGCTAACCAGAAGGTCAGCAGTTCAAATCCATCAGCCACTCCTTGGAAACCCTATGGCGCAGTTCTAGTCTGTCTTATAGGGTCACTATGAGCCTAAATCAACTCAATGGCAGAGGCTTTGGTTTGGGGTTTAGGGAGTCCCTGGGTGGTACAAATGCTTAACATTCTTAGCTTCTAACCAAAAAGTTTGGAGGTTTGAATTCATCCAGAGATGCCTTGGAAGAAAGGCCTGGTGATCTACTTGTGAAAAATCAGCCGTTGAAAACCCTATGGAGCACACTTCTCCTGTGACACGCGTGGGGTCACCATGAGTCAGAGTTGTCTCAGCAGCAACTGGTTTAACTGGTTGGGAGCCACGGAGTGGGGAGGCAAGGGAGCCATGGAGTGGGGAGGCAAGGGAGCCACGGAGTGGGGAGGCAAGGGAGCCACGGAGTGGGGAGGCAAGGAAGGGCTGCTTTAAAGAGGTGTCAGCCGTCTATCATAGAGCCGTGGCTTGAGTTGAGACCTGAGGGGTAAGAAACTAACAGCCTTGCAAAGGCAGGAGGAGGATCATTCCAGGAGAGGCGAGAGCAAACAGAAGTGCCCAGAGATTGGAGAGTGCTTGATAGATATATAAAGAAAACACCGATAACGAATGTTATACCTATTGCCAATATTTGTTGGACTTACTCTTTCCCTGGTGCTATAAACCCCGTTGCCATTGAGTGGATCCTGACTCATAGGGACCCTATACAGCAGAGTAGAATTGCCCTATAGGGTTTCCAAAGAGCAACTAGTGGATTTGAACTGCCAACCTTTTGGTTAACAGCCTTAGCTCTTAACCACTGCACCACCAGGGCTCCAAAACTAAACCCACTGGCGTCAAGTTAATTTCAACTCGAAGCAACCCCATAGGGTTCCCAAGCCTCTAAATCTTTGCAGAAGTAGGCTGCCACATATTTCTCCCTCAGAGCCACTGGTGGTTCCTAATCGCTGAACTTTCTGATTGGGAGTCCATGGCTTTAACCACTGTGCCACTAGGGCTCCTCCTGGTGCTAGGCTCAGTGCTTTATGCTCGTTCTCTCATTTGTTTTTCAAACCACTTAAAAGATTTTACAGATGAGGAAAGTGAGGCCTAGAGAGATTAGACAACTTGCCATAAGTTGCATGTTGCTATTATGTGCCCTCGAGTTGATCCTGACTCATAGCGGAGCCTATGACTGAGCAGAACTGCCCCATACAGTTTCCTAGGTTGTCATCATTATGGGAGCAGATAGCGGGTCTTTTCTCCAGAGCCTCTGGTGGATTCAAGCCACTGACCTCTCAATTAGCAGCCAAGCACTTGACCACTGAACCACCAGGATGACTTTTAAATCATCTAAGTTTTAGATTTCATATTTAAGATTTGAACCCAGGTCCAAAGCCTAAAGCACTCTTCTCAAGCTAAATCTAGAGGTTTTTTTAGAATCAAATTGCTACTGCTGCCTTCTGTCCCACCAGAACTTCTGAAAAGCTGAGTGAGGCCACAAACAACAAAAAAGATGATGCCAAGAGTGATGGAGGGAAAAAAAAAAAAAAAAAAAAGCACATGTATTTGGCCAAGCCAGCATTACTTTGCAGGCTATTAGCTACATTAGCTACAGTTAAATATTTAACACTTTTGAAAGCCCCAGGTTGATGACATTTTCAAATTGCCAATTTCTGTTTACTTTGGGGTAGACTGCAATATTACTGTGTACAAAAACAGTCAGCCCAGCCTTACTCTGCTTGAAACAAGTGGTTCGCTCCTAACATCCAAGGCAGAAGTTGGCGAACGTTGTCTAAACAAATCGGTTTCAACAGAATTTTAAAGTGACTTAGTGATATGTTGCTGTCAGAAGTTAATTCTCTGAAAAGTCGCAAAATTCTGTAGCATGACTCATTATTTGCTGCCCATTTAAGTAGAAAATAATTGGCTTTTTTAATGTAGGGCTGCAGCCAGAAACAACAAATCCCTTTTGGAAAATGCACAATTCAGTTTCACTCGCTTTTAAAACCTTTTCTTTTTTTTTTTCATTTTTACTAGGCAGTGCCCTGAAGAGACAAACACCCAAACTTCTTTTCACTGAAAATTATTTATAAAGAACACAATCTAGATAATTTCTCAGTTATACCTTAAAGCTTTAGGAGATTGCATTTCATTATTTTATTATTGATGTTGTTGTTAGCTGCCTTTGAGTTTGCTCGGACTCATGGACGTCTTCTGTATAATAGAATGAAACGTTGTCCAGTCCTGAGCCTTTTTCATGATTGTTGGTATGTTTGAGTCCATTATGGCAGCCATGTGTCAATCCATCTCATGGAGGGTTGCCCTCATTTTCTTTGGTCCTCTACCTTACCAAAGATGATGTCTTTTTCTAGCAATTGGTTTTTCCTGATGAGGTGTCCGAAGTAAGTCACCCGAAGTCTTATCATCCTGTCTTCTAAAGATCATTCTGGTTGTAATTCCTCTAAAACTAATCTGTTCACTCATCTGGCAGTCCAAAAACTCATTGCTGTCAAGTCAATTCTGACTCATACTGACCCTATAGGACAGAGTAGAACTGCCCCATAGGGGTTCCAAGGAGCAGCTGGTGGATTCGAACTGTCAAACTTTTTGGTTAGCAGCCATAGCTCTTAATCACTGTGCCACCAGGGCTCTGTCAGTCCACAGTATATTCAATTTTCTTTGCCAACATCACAGTTTGAACAGATCAATTTTTTTTTTTCTGTGTTCCTTTTTCATTATCCAACTTTGCATGCATATGAAGCTATTGAAAATACCATGACTTGGGTCACGTGGGCTGTAGTCATCAAAGTGACATCGTTGTTTTTTTTTTTAACTTTAAAGAGGTATTTTGCAGCAAATTTGTCAAATGCAATACATTGCTTAATTTCTTGACTGCTGATTCCATGGACTGTTGGTTGATTGTTAATTCAAGTAGAACGAAATTGTTGCCAACGATTATTGTTAGTAGATCTCATTTGCTGAACAATCACTCTGTGCAGGCAGTATTTTAAGCACGTTAAAAACTTTGAAATATATACTTAGAATATCTTCATGATACGGATGAGCCAGCTGAGTCCAAGAGAAGTTAAGCAATTTGCTTCAGACACATGGGGGCAAATAGAACTCAAGCTCTTGGACTCCAGAGCCTATTCTTTTACCACCTCACCAAACTGTCTACAGAAGGGAGTCCATAGCGTGTTGTTTTGAGGCCCAGTATCATACTGGCACAATCAACTAATATTACATGAATCCATCATTATGTCCCAAGTCGATCTTTACATGATGTATCTATTCAGATACATATATTCTCTTTTAAAGCCAGCACACATTTATACACCTTCCCTCTCTTAGTTATCTAGTGCTGCTATAACAGAAACACCACAATTGGATGGCTTAAACAAACAGAAGCTCTCACAGTTTAGGAGGCTGGAAGTCTGAATTCAGGGTGCCAGCTCTAGGGGAAGGCTTTATCCCTCTGTCAGCTGTGGGGGAAGGTGCTCATCAATCTTCCACTGGGTCTAGAGGTTTTCAGCATAGAGTCCCTGGGTCCAAAGGACGTGATTAGTTCCTGACTCTTCTTTCTTGGTGGTAGGAGGTCCCTCTCTCTCTCTCTCTCTTTGCTTTCTCTCTCCTTTTATCTCTTGTAAGATAAAAGTTGATGCAGGCTGCACCCCAGGGAAACTCCCCTTATATTTGATCAGGGCTGGGACTTGAGTAAGAATGTTACATCCCACCCTAATTCTCATTAACATTACCTGATCCTGCATTATTAACATAATGGAAGTTCAGTCCCAAATGGGACCATAACCACAGGCATGGAGTCTAGGACTTATAACACATCACAAAATGACTTATAACACATCAAAAAATATAGGAGGATAATTAGATCACAAAATGGTGGACAACCACCCAGTACTGGGAATAATGGCCTAGCTAAGTTGACACGTATTTTGGGGGAACACAGTTCAATCCATAACAGTCTCTTAGAAGCGTCTTCACTGGATGAAGTTTGAAAATTCCCCTTTGGTAGACAATTACTAGGTCAGTTGCACTGCTTGTGTACATGACATAAGAACATCTCATTCAGGCTTACCTTGTTCCTGTTAAACTAGCAGCCCCATCCCATTCCCTGTTGATTGGTTGGCAGGCTTTCAGACATGTCAGGTGGCTATGGAGGTCATAAGAATATGGGTCATTGTTTCAGCAAATAATGCCCAGTTACCCACAGCACAGTTATGCTAATACTATGATTAAGCACACTTTGAGTTTAAGTAAAGCTAAGATTTATATGGCTCTTGCCTCTTCCCTGTCTGGTTTCTTTACCCATAAAGCTAACGCCCATATGGCTTCCTTATCCATATAAAAAAAATATATATATAGACACCTCTAATAGTAGACAATGGAACTTAAACCCATACCTGGCTAGGCCTAAAGATGGTGGACTTCTGAAAACAATAAAATAAAAAAAAGCAAAACACTTTTTCCCATTTTCCATCCTTCTGACCCTAGCCCAGTTATGTATCTTCTGTGCATCTGTGGCTTCCTAGTTGTCATCTTATGCTGTTGTTGTTGTTTTGCTGCTGTTGAGTTGATTCCAACTCATAGCAACCCTACAACACAGAGTAGAACTACCCTATAGCGTTTCCTAGGCTGTAAATCTTTACCTACTTCGGACATGTTATCAGGAGGGACCAGTCCCTGGAGAAAGACATCATGCTTGATAAAGTAAACGGTCAACGAAAAAGAGGAAGACCCTTAACGAGATGGATTAACACAATGGCTGCAACAATGGGCTCAGCATAGTGTCTTACTTATCTAATACTGCTATAACAGAAATCTCACAAGTGGTTGCCTTTAACAAAGAGATGTTTATTCTCTCACAGTCTAGGAGCTAAAAATCTGAATTTAGGGTGCCAGCTTCAGGGAAAGGCTTTCTCTGTCAGCTCTGGTGGAAGGTCCTTGTCATCGATCTTCCCCTGGACTAGGAGCTCCTCAGTGCAGGGACTCTGGGTCCAAGGGACACATTATTCCCCCGGCTGTTGTTTCTTAGTGGTACAAAGTCCCCTTATCTCTCTGCTGGCTTCTCTCTTTTACGTCTCAAAAGAGATTGACTTAAAATGCAACCTAATCTTGTAGATTGAGTCCTGTCTCATTAACATAACTGCCACTAATCCCACCTTGTTGACATCATAGGGTAGGATTCACAACACACAGGAAAATCACATCAGATGACAAAATGGTGGACAATCACACAATACTGGGAATCATGGCCTAGCCAAGTTGATACAAAGATTGTGAGAATGGCACAGGACCTGGTAATGTTTTGTTCTGATGTACATAGGATCACCATGAGCCAGAACCAAATCGACAGCACTAGATCTCCCTGGGACCTGCTACTGGGTTCGAACCAAGGTTCTCACACAGGTGCTGGGAGTTAGGTTCTCAAGCAAAAGCTAATTTCTTCTCCAAGGCCTGTTGCCTGCTTTCTTCCTTTCTCCACTTTTCTGTGTTATCTTTTATATTTTGTCACTTCCTTGCATTTCCTAACTTATGAGTCGGAGTGTACTGAACAGCTACTGCTGGTTTTATGTTGCCTAAGATTGACACTTAATACATTATCTAAGCCAGGTTGCCTTTCCTTTGCCCAAATAATGCTTCCAGACTTATCACACATTACATTCTAGCCTTTTCTTGGGCGTTCCTACATGCTCTATTACTGCTTCTTTGTTGTCAAAGAGGATTTATTGGTTGCTTAACACAATTATTTCATTAAGTGAATGGCTTAGAGATTCATTTGGTTTTATTTTATTACCGGCTTGGGGAAAAGAAATGCAGCTTTTATTAGGAGAATATGCCAAAAAATAGAAGCTGTACCTATAGACTTTATTTTTATGATTTATTTCTCTATATAGCAATTAAATTATTTTACAGGATTACTTCAATACATTTAATTGCTGCCTTGAGAATTCCAGAGCTAATGTGTGCGATGTTTACTTCTAATGCCAACTGTATTCTGAATCAGTGAATCACAGTCATCCATGTATCTGTATCTATGTCTATATCCGTATCTATTTTAGACCAGCTAAGAAAAAAAAAATTTTTTTTTGTCCCTTTAATTAAGTTTGAGTTGCTATAAAACAAAACAAAACAAAACAAACAAAAAATCAAAAACAAACTACATACTACTAAAATATATTAAGGGAAAAGCAAGTTATCAAGTCCATCGGACCTTCATTTATAATGCCAGAGGAATACTCAGTGTAAGTGAGATCTTGAAAGAGGAGCCAAAGGTGAGTTTTTTCAATGCTGGTAATTAATTCTTGCTTTGCATAGGCTAATTGAGGGCAATCATTGAATACTTGATGTCATTTCATTTCTGAGCTGTCAATGGGACTACAGCCTGCTTTCCCTGTTTAATCTGTTAACCTGCGTGCTTTCCTCTGCTGGTAGAGGGCTGTTAACCATAGACGGGCACCAAGAACTTTGTTCTTTTTTGTGAACGTCAGTATTTTTTTCTTCAATAGGATGTTGTTCCCCTTTGACAGAATTTTATTTTAGTAACATCTCTGTTAAGGCTCAAACAAACAAAAGCAGTAGCAACTTTTTGTACTCTGAGGACCAAAATGAAAAGAGTGAAATATAAGATGATATCTTGGGCAGCCTGATGTATATGACAGACTAACCAATGCTCAGATGCATGGAAATCCAGTCATTTATTCAGCAAATTGTTACTGAGTATTTACTAAGTTACTTGCATTGCGTTAAGTATTGGAGACGGAGTAAAGGGACATTCACCCTGCTTTAAGCAGCTCACAGACCACTGATGAGGGAAGGGGTGGCATCAGTGTCGCTGTTAAGATATGGCCCTCCACACCATTGGTAATTTTCTTGGGTACTCCCTTTCATTATTCTTGTACTGTACCTCCCCTAAGCTTCTGTCCCTAGGACAAGTCAGTTATGTCACCTTCCCCAGCCTCTGCCTAACACTCTTCTTTTTCTCACTTCTAGCCCCTACCTAGAAAAAAACACATTTCAAGTAAATGAGTTAATTGGCACTGGTTCAGCCCATTTGCCAAGTCTTCCCCATGGGCTAATATGTGTTGATATGTGCGTTGAGATTCTCCACTGGCTGGATACATTTGCCTCAATGGCCGGTGAGATTGAGGCTGTTTTCTTCCACTGAATAACACAGAAGTGCAACAATTTCAAGCTGAAGAAATCATTTTCTTCTAAAAGAAAATTGCGATAAACATTTTTCTTTTTTTCCTTAAATCCTTGCCAATCTTAATCTCACCACACCTAGCATTTTACAGTTTTTTTCAAATTTTATATTTACTTGAAGAATATGATTTTCCTTCCCATATTGTTTATTATTTTTATCACTTTCTTTGCATAGTCTTACGTGTTCTTAGAGACAAAGGACCAAGACTAATAATTTTGTAAAATGCCCAGAACTGAATGCCGTGGCTAACACAGTGGAGGAACTGAATTCGTTGGGCTGAATTCAATCTGGGTCTTTAATCAATGTTAATTACTGTTTTTCTACATGCAAAATAACTTATATCCCCAGTAGCCATCTAACATACCTAATGACAGCCAGGTTTGTTTCTTCAACTCTTTCTGGAGTCTATAGTTAACAATCAGTGATGACTTATTTATAATTTATGTGAAGACGAGGTATTTTAGAAAAAAAAAAAATACAAAGCATCAAAGTATCCAGGTACTGGTAGAGTACATCACTTGCCTGAAGTGGTAGTAATGCTGTGACTATACGGTGAAGAGGGCACTCCTGTATTTCATTATTATCCATCACGATATGATGAGATTCCGCTCTCGTGTTTCAATTTCAGAGAGATGTTTTTATAATCCCCCAAATACCCAAATGGCTTATGTTAGCATAGTCCTATGTTGTTTTTGCCCCAGTGTTCTCTGTGTCTCATTTTTTGTGTGGACCAGTTCTTTGTCCTTTTGACAGTCAGGATGACAACGCCCTTTAAATTGTGAATTTGAACATTGGAGACCACATCGTTCCTCAGTTCATCCAACAGTGCCTTGCACCTACCTTACAACATATGTGTGGGAAATGACCACCCTGCATCATCTGAAGGACCTTTTTACTATTCTTCTCTGTGGAGGAAGACCATCCTGGGCTTTTCTTCAGGCCCCCGAATGTGCTCATATGACCCCTAGAACTAGAAGACATGCTAATCTCCACTGGTGGAGATTGTAGGATGGGGCTGAGGACATTTTTCTTTCCTTTATAAATCTCAGGAATGGAAGTTATCTTAGCCTAATAATGTCTAATCAGACATAAAAGTCACTGAGAAGTGTGAGAAAGAAAAGCAGGAATGGGTTCAGGACCAAAAAAAAAGTATATTTTTCCTGAAAATGTAAAGAAAATATCTATATTAGTCAACTTAGAATTAAATATGCATGTATCAAATTCATTCATTGAAAACTTAAAAGAAAAAGAGCAAAACAGGAAAGGAAAAGAGTGTTTTCCTCAAGGTATATCACCATAGGCTACCCACATAGTCAATTACGTCTCCCCATATCCGGTTTCATTAGCTATTGTAAACAATAAGTTCTGCCATCATTGTGGATTTCTTTTTTCCGATTTCCTCATCTTCAAATGACCCCTGGCTTCATCAAATTGTTAGAAATAGCATATAAAACAACCCCTGAAGCCTGCTCTAAACGGGTACACAGTATTCTTCATTATTAAACAGCTGGCACTACAGCTATATGAAATTTCATTAAATTAACTTTAATGGCTTAACAATTCAAAAAAAGACCATAAAATGCTAAGACGTAACTTCTACCCTACCTAAGATCATGCCTATTGGCATTGTGGATGTTTGAAGCAAGTCTTGGAGAGATTCAATAATGAATGTATTCTTAACTTAGAATCTTATGTTGGGCATCACCTTTATTTTTCTTTGTTATTCTGCTTCTTAATATAGTGAACATTTATCAGCATGAACTAACTAGATTTTATATAATAAAATAGTGTTTTTTATTTTCATTTGACTTGATCTTATGGAGTGAGAATTTATTTATTGATGACCTACACTCTTGTAAAGTACTATTGTAGGCAAGAATGGGGTAAAAAATAATAATAGTCATAATTTTCAAGGGTTTTACAGACAAAACGAAATATATATTAATATTTTAATTGCCTGTTCTTTACTTACAAAAGGGTTTCACATCGTTATTTCAACCCTGTGAAGCCTGTAGAAATTATTCCCATTTTCTAGATGAAGAAGTGGGGGCTCAGAGATGAGGAAACAACTTGCCGACGGTAGCATAGTCACAGGCAGGTCCGAGACCTGGATTTCGTGCCGGTTCAGAACCGTCTACACTATATTCTCTTACTGGGAGTTCAGGCCCTGAAAACGTGTGCGTGAGAAGCATTTGCAATTAGGAAAGGAGGGCAAAGGGCATTAGTGAGATTAGGAATGACTTTATAGGGTGGTCCCCCAGATCAGGATGATGTAGTTAATCCTCTAAGTGTATCTCAGGCTGCCTGTCTGAGCCATACTGTGATACAGGACAGATGAACCAGGGTTAGTACATCAAGAAAATCCTATACCCACCTTTCCTCAGTGTGTACACAGGTAAATATTTTCTCTTTCAGGAGCAGTACATTTGTATTAATATTCTTTTAATAACAGAAAAATATACAGGACAACATGATAAATATACTCAAACTCACCACTTATCCCTGATCTTCTGCAAAGTCACATCCAAGGCCCCAGCCTAGAGGAGAAGCCCCGGCTGCTCTCGCCCACCGCGCCCGTTCTGCATCCTACATTCAAATGCCTAGATACTTCTCTCTCAACCTGCAAACATGTCTGTGCTTCGTTATTTTCCTGATTCTGTTCCCGCTGTCTAGAATACTCTCGCTGCTCTTTGCTGCTTACGTGAAAGCGATTCCTCCTGCAAGCTCTTGCTCACCTCCCTAGCTACAATGAATTGCCTTTACATCTCTGTGCCCATACCATTTGTTTTATGCCAGAAAAAAAAAAAGACTAACTCAACACTCAAAATAAAACCAAACCTGTTGCTATTGAGTCAATTCTGACTCATAGTGACCGTATATGAGAGTAGAACGGCCACATAGTGATTCTAAGGAGCGGCTGGTGGATTTGCACTGCAGACCTTTCGGTGAGCAGCCAAATGCTTAGCCACTGTACTACTGGGACTCACACTAATGAGCTGTAAATGTTCCAGGGTCTTCAAACATACCACAAAGTCCTTGAGAACATGGATCATGTCTGTTCCTCACTGTAGTGTCCCTGTGAGCACAATGTAGTGTAGTCGGCTTCTGTAAAGATTACAGCCTTGGAAACCCAACAGGGCAGTTCTACCCTGTCCTATAGGGTCGCTATGAGTCGGAATCAACTTGATGACAAGTCGGGGTTTGGTTGGTTCTTGCATAATGTAGCATCTATAAAATGAATATTTAACAGAATAATGCACAGGCAATCATAAGGAGGGTAGGAGTATGGCCTGAAATGGAATGACAGACATAACAGGTTTAATTCATGGCCTAGAAAGAACTGCTTGTCCTGTGTTGGAGAACTATGGGAAGCAATACTTGTCTGTGTCCGGCTCACAGAGCAAAGCAATGAAAACACCAACTAGTTGCCACCAAGTTCATTCTTACTCATGACAACCCCCTGTGTCAGAAGAGGCCTGTGCTCTATAGGGCTTTCAAAGGTTGATTTTTTTAGAAGATTGCCAGGCCTTCCTTCTGAGGTGCCACTGAGAGGACTGGAACCTCCAATGTTTTGGTCAGCAGCTGAGCACACAAGGCCAAGAGAATTGAATATTTGCCTCTACTTAACTGACTAGAGCAGAGACACCCTGCAGATTTATTAGTTGTTGTTTTCTTCCATCCATCAAAACTGTTCTTCGCTTCCAAGATCACTGAGAAAACAAAGAGGTAGGTGACTTCCACTTATGTAACACTCCCCAGCTGAGGAGGCATTTCTCAGCCCCTTTCTCAAACACGCGCTTGTGCAGCCATAGTTTTGCTGCTCATACTAACTTCCAGTGAAAGCACAAACCTTTCAGCTTCTCTCCTAGATGTCAAGGACACTTTTAAGGCTGAGGTTTATTTTGAGCTCTTTGTATCTATTTCAGGAGGTTAGTCTGAAAGATTTTCTTCTATTCCCAAACCCTCTTTTTTTTTCTGTATTCCTCATGGAAATGACTTGTAATTTCTGTGCATACTTGAGAAAAATTCTCAATGTTGCCTTAAATTCATACTTGAATTTCTTCGTAAAATGGAAGTAGAATCAAGTCAATAACGTTTTCCTTGAAATGGGTGGATGATGGCACAATGTGGCCTCAACATATAAACAAATAACCACAGTTGAGATGCAGGTTGTGTCTGAAAGGCATAGGATTTCGGAGGGGACAGATTTACCCCCGGAGGATGTAAATTCAAGCTTGGCTTTGTATGATAAATAAATCGAATTTAAGTGGAAATGGCAAGGCACCTGGAAAAACTTGAACAAAGATAAAAAGTCTAAAAGGGAGCATGCATTTAAGATTAACTAGTATTCTCGTTCACTTGAGGATTTTGTAGGCATTAACTAAGTGCCTTGATTAACCAGGTGGCATTAAGTATCCGCCAGCAAAAGGGTATATTTTTCTCTAGGACGTCAGTGGTTGGAACGTTCAAATTATGACTCCAGGTGACAAATCTGGCAGCATCAGAAGACTAGAAGCAAGGGAATCATTTCAAAGCCCTTTTGATTATCCAGATATGAGGGACGAGGGCCTGTATTAGTGTGGAAAGAAAGACATATATTAAAGAGAGGGTGATAAATGGAGTAGAAAAGAAAGATATATTCTTTCAAGAAATTTCATAAGTTTTGAAAATGTATTGCAATGGTTCTCAAAATTTGGCATACATCATGGTCACCTGGGGATTTCTTTAAATGGCCTATTGGCTGAATACTTTTTTTCTGAAGGTCTGGGTGGAGGCTCGCGAATTAATATTTTAAACAAATGCCTCAATTGTTTCTGGGACAGGCGGTGCATGAATCTCAGTTTGAGAAGCACCGACTCAGTAGATGTTGGAGGGAGGAAAGAAAAGTGAGGGGATCTGGAGTCATCAGAGAATGCTACTACACAATTCACTGCACCATTTTCTGATTTTAAACTTTGTTCACGAGCTGTTTGTTGATTTCATTTGGCAGAATAAATAAAGGAGGTTCACCAAGAAATTTTGAAAACAGAGAGTAATGAGGGGAAAAAATGCCCCCATTAAGATGTATTATAACAATGTAGCACTTGCAGAAATTCTCAGAAAAGGTGGAAATGCTGACCTAGAGCTCCAGGTGATGCGCAGCTGGCTGGGTAGGTTTGGAGTTAAATTAAACAAACAAACAGTTACTACCTAGCTGATTTTGACTTACGGAGCCCTCCTGGGCTTCACTAGGTTTTCGGTGGGTGATTCTTCATAAGTGTATGGCCAGCCCTTTCTTCTGCGGCACCTCTGGGTAGATTGAAACCTCCAATCTTTTGTTTAGTGGCCAAGCATGTTAACTGTACCACACAGGAAGTTAAACACTTAGACATTATTGTCAAAACCACATGGTTAGATGGAAAAGGATAGAGACGATGGATATAAAAGAGCTGAAGACAAAACAGAAGCATTCTTTCTAAAATTAGAGATAGGAGAAAAAAGGTAAAGGAATAAAATATTCTAAACAGGAGCTTTGACATAGTTCTGCTCAGGAATGTCAAGGTCTTGAAGTTTCCTAACCAGGGCTTCAAACCGGTTCACCGCTGTTCATTCATTTCAAACCCCCGCTGAGAACTTGCTTTTTTTTTTTTTTCTTTATTGTGCTTTAGGTGAAAGTTTACAGCTCAAGTTAATTTCTCATACAAAAACTATACACAAATTGTTATGTGACCCTAGTTGCAATCCCTACAATTTGATAGCACACCACCTCTTTCCACCCTGGGTTTCCTGGGTCCCTTCAACCAGCTCCTATCCCTTTCTGCCTTCTTATCTCACCTCCTGACAGGAGTCCCCCGTTAGTCTTGTGTATCTACTTGAACTAAGAAGCACACTCTTTATAAGTATTATTTTATGTTTTATAGTCCAGCCTAATCTTTGTCTGAAGAGTTGGCTTTGGGAATGGTTTTAATTCTGGGTTTACAGACAGTCTGGGGGCCAAGAATTTGCATTTCTAACAGGTTCCCAAGGAAGCTATTCTAATGCTGCTGTTTAGCAACCAATTCTGTGGTTCTCAAAATCTATTATACATAAGAACCACCTGGGGATCTTGTTAAAATGTAGATTCTGATACAGTACATCTGGGGTGGAAATAGAGCTTCTCAGCAGGGGTTCGAACCAGAACAACCAGTTCAAAGCCCTGTTCACAACTCAAGGGAGACTGTTTCTTTGTGTCTTATACCAAAGCTCTAGGCTTTTTAATAACCATAATATACCCCATTATTAGAACTATCATGCTATTAAAATGCTACATTAAATAAGGAGAAAAATAACTTATTGTTCATATGAGCTTCTTCTCTGAGTAGTCCTAATTACCGAATTGTCTTCCCTTTTCATGATGAAATAACATAAACTATTAGGCACTTACACAGCTACTGTACAATGTCAGCCAGTCAGCTGCAAAATTTCAATTTAAAAAAAATCATTTTGTGAACCATTAAAATGCAATAAAGCATTCGAAGACCGAAAACTTTTGTTCAATCAAACATAAAAGTTAATGAAATTATTTAAAGGCATGCAGTTCAAAAACAGTTTAAAAAACCCCTTGCATGCTGTGACTAAGCAACCTGAAGTATATTTAAGAAAAAAAAAATTATACACATGCAGAAAATAAGAGGTTAATAAAGACTCTCAGTGAAACCTGAACTCCGCTTACTAAGCGGCTCAGCGTTAGTTTTTGCCATTTAGGAAAACGTGATATTACTTCCGACCTGGAGAGCCTATTATGTCTGTATCTCCTCAGATTTTTACGTGGCCTGGAGCAATTTGGGCTGGAGCCAGATATAACATTTTTATTTCAGCAAATCACTTCCCATTGTTGTACATTTTAAGTATGTACTGAAAGGTACTTTCAAAGTCTGAAAATATCAGCTGATCACAGCAATGATACCTCCCTTCCAGAGGCCTTTATGTAAACCACGGTGTTTTCTTTAACAATTAAATTACCTCATGAATAGCAAGAAACATGGACTACTCTATTACCACATTTTAAAAGCTGTGCAGTTTACATAACCCATGAAAAATGTCGTGTGTTTTTAGCTTTCTCTTAAAAAAAAATCTACTGCAACTGTTGCTGGTAGGGGTTGGCAAACTTCTTTTGCAAAGGGCTAGAGAGTAAATATTTTCTTTGGTCACTGTCCCAACTACACATATCTGTTGTTACAGTGTGAAAGCCACCATAGAAGATATATAAATGAATGGGCATATCTGTGTCCCAATAAAACTTTATTTACAAAAAGCAAGCAGTGAACCAGGTTTGGCCTGCTGGCTGTAGTTTGCAGACCTCTATTCTATGAGATTGCTTTTCTAACATGTTAATAAATTGTGTGAATAGAACTGTGCCTCGTACACTCAGCTGCAGTATCAGGACAATCACCTGTCAGCATTTAAGTTAGAAGAGAGCCCAGTTATGAGATCTTCATTACACAAATGAGACCATTATGTAGTGTTGAAAGGGAGGATTGTTCCCCAATGAGAAATCTTCATTTTTAGAAAATGGAGCGTAACGTCCTGGGTTAATCTTTGTAAACGTGGACACAACACATTCCTGTATATTTATTTTAGGGTTACACCTGTGTTTAATTAGAAATGATGCAAGCAATCTGACCTCCAACTTCTGACAACTGAGGATGTCAGAAGAAAATGTGCCAGATTTGCTATTGGTAATAGGAGCCCTGGTGGCACCATGATTAAGAACTTGGCTGCTAACCGACAGGTTGGCAGTTTGAACCCACTAGCTGCTCCACGGGAGAAAGATGTGACAGCCTGCTTCCCCAAAGATTTACAGACTTGGAAATAGTTCTACTCCATCCAATAAGATTGCTGTGAGTCAGAATCAACTCCACAGCAGTAAGTGGGCTATTGGTAATTAAGCTTTAAGTTATAACAGTAAACCTGTGAAAGCTGGAACCTGGGTAAGGCAGAAATCTGTCAGAGAAGGAAAACGCAAAAGTTTTCCACTAAAATGAGTAATAGAAAACTGGTAAGACTGCACCCTGCCAGAGGCAGAAAACTCTTGAGACCCGGAAAGACAAGGCAGTCCCATTGAGCTCCAGCTTTCATAGATTTCACTGTACATATAAATAGGTTATTGGTGAGTTAAAATAAAAACATGTGTGTTGCGGTGTTTTTCTCATTCATTGTATTTGTTGTTGTCATGGGAAGTCACGTTGATTCCAACTCCTAATAATGCCATGTGACAGAGTAGAACTGCCCAGTAGTGTTTCCTAAGGTGTAATGTTTACAGGAACAGACTGCCAGATCTTTTCTCCTGGGAAGCTACTGGTGGGTTCAAACCACCACTGACCTTTTGGTTAGCAGTTGAGTGCTTAACTGTTGCACCATGTTACATTTAGGGAAAGCATAATGTCGTATAAAATATACTTGGAAACTATTTAAAAAGTAGTTGAAGAAGAAAGAGTAACACAATTTTTATTGCTAAAACAATCACAAGTGTGTTGGCAGTTGATCAACTCCGTTAATGATTAGGAAGCCGGGGCATTTTCCAGACAGATGGCAAACCTAAGGTACAGGGGTACCTGATCCTGGTTCAGTGAGACCAAGATGTACGACAGGGTCCGTTACATCTTTAATATGGGAAAGGTGTGAAAAAAGCCTTCCAGATCACTGATGGTGCTCTCATACCAAAAAAGCTAACTATGAAAGATGTGTTGGATATTCAGTTGAGGTGTAGTAAACATGAAAGGCAGTTCAAGATACTTGAATCGCAATCATTTTTTTAAACGCTATGAAAGAGTATGCTGAACCTGAACCTTATTGCCATCATCGTAGCCTGGCAAAAGTAAATGGGGAGCTCTCATACATGCCCTTGACATGACCTCAAGGAAAAATACTAATGAGCAAAAGCTCTTATATCTTATACCTAGAACCATCTGTCTCTCTTGGGTCAAGAATAAACGAAAACCCATTGCCATCAAGTCAATTTAGACTCATAGTGACCCTATACGACAAAGTAGAACTTCCCCATAGAGTTTCCAAGGAGTGCCTGGTGGATTCAAACTGCCGACCTTTTGGTTAACAGCCATAGCACTTAACCAACCAGGGTTTCCAGGTCAAGAATACAACTGTTATATCCACCCTTTTACTTCAATAGATGGCCCTATTGTTCCAAATTATCCCTTTAATCCAATGTAATTAAGATTTAGCATGTGCCTAATATGCATTCGAGGCATAACAGTAGGCAAAAGAGAAGACTAAGATCAGACGCAGTCCTAGAACCAAAGTAGTGAACAATGTAATGGAAAACCAATACAACTAAACCTGTTGCTGTCCAGTCAATTGTGACTCACAGCGACCCTATAGGACAGACTAGAGCCATCCTGTAGAGTTTCCAAGGAGTGCCTGGTGGATTTGAACTGCCAACCTTTTGATTAGCAGCCTTAGCCCTTAACCACTGAGCCACCAGGCTTTTCAATCTAATGGACGAGATAGCATAGTCATGTTAATAATAACACCATGTTTTAAGAACAGAGAATGGAGTAATTAGTTCTAAATGGATGTTCTAAATAACATCAACTTAGAGGAGAGTATTTGAGCTGGGCCTTTAAGAGTATATATGGGTGGCAAAGAGCAGAAAGGTTATTCCTGGTAGAAAGAATGGTAAACTGAGGACAAAACTAAAATATTTTCATTGAATTAAGCTATTCAGAGAACATTGGTAGACACATTTATTTTCTGGGAAAGGAAACTACTGAGGAGGCCTAATAACCCCTTTGCAGTTCTTGGGTGCTGCAAACAGATAATGCACTCAGCTGCTAACCAAAAATTTGGAGGTTCCAGTCCGCCAAGAGGCACTCAAAAAAAAAGGCCTGGCAATCTACTTCTGATAAATAGGAAACTCTGTGGAACACAGTTCTACTCTAACACACATGGGGTTGCCATGGGTCAAAATTGACTCAACAGCAGCTAGTTTTAATTACCCCTTTGCATTTCCATTCTCGATAAAATTAAAAATGTCAGCTCTGTGGTCAATTCACTGATGAGTGCTTAGTGATACTTAACGTGTGCCCAAAGCTGTCTTGGTCAGTACTCAGTACTCATGAAGCTTCTCAGTTCATGTGTGTTTATGCCAGTGTGTGTTCGTTCATTCATTCATTCAAAAACAGCATCGGATTGGTATTGTATGCCAGAAAAATGATGTGCCTGGGACTGCACTCAGTCTTGTAAAAACCTACAGTCCAACAGAAAAGAATTTGTTTTTCTTCTTCATTTGTTCTTTTTTTCTATTAGATCAAGATTACTTAAAAGAAGCTGACTTGGAAATATTGAAATATTTTCAAGGAAAACACATTTTTATTTTTTTTCCTACTAAGCTATGTTAGTTGAAATAGCACTTAAGTTATCTTAGCTGTTGAAGTTTTAAGGTGAATTTAAGGTGAACAGCCAAGGAAATAGAGTTATTATACACCCATTTCCAAAGAAATTCAACAAGAAACGGTGTTTAACACCAATCTTTATATTTAAAAATCCTACTAAATGGTGTTAAATGGGAACCTGACAAAAATAGTCTCAGCTTCAGGAGAACATCTCCACACTGACACCATCCTACTTTTTTTTTTTTTTTTTTTTTTTTACAGCACATTAATTAAGATGTTAAAAAGTCTTCAGAAATCTGGATCTCCTGTTTGTTTTGTTAGGAGAGAATATGAAAACCACTGTTGACACGCTGACAGGGTGTTGTTGACTGCTTTAGCTTCCAGAGTGTTTGGAAGAATACTCTTGCTGTACTGCATGTGAACAGAGCTAAAAATGAGTGTAAACTTGTTTAGATCGGGACGTGGAAACAACACAGGGTGAAGTCACGCTTCATACTTCTCCCATGAATCTATTCACAGCCCTATCCCTTCCCAGAGGTACTTAGAAATGAATTGTCTTATCTATAGTTTTACTCCCTAAGGGCCCTACCTAAGGAATCACAGAAAATTGTGAGGTTTTGCTTGTGTTTTGCCGTTGTTGTTAGGTTTCTTATTTGTTTGTTTTGTTTTTGATTTTTTTTCTAAAGAAAGAGCTAATAAATTTAGAGTTGTACAAATATGAAGTATCAAACACACCTATCACATGCCATTCTTTTCCTTCTGAACCACTTTTTAAAAATGAGCAAGAAACCTAGATGTTATTCAATCTGTGTCCACTGTTCAGCGATGAGGAGCAGAGAAGAGAAATCCCCTTCTGCGTCTTGATGTAGATAAGATTCTCACCTCTCAGCTTGGACCTATCATACCATCCTTACTTTTCTCTAATTTCTAACCCTAAGGCAGGCTAGCTCTTCAGGGCTTTTCCTAAAACCGGGATGGGCAGATCCACGGGAGTTCTAGAGCTTTGCCTGCCACTTGCCAGATGAGAACCAAACAGTGTAAGGTTGATGAAGCTTTGCAGGGCTCACTTGTCTTCACATTGGTCCCCAAAGGCAGCAGGCGCTGAGGACGTACTGGTGTAGGAGAGTGCATCCTGAACACTCGATTACCTGAACAGAACAAGAATAGGTAAAATAGGTGTATGGAACAGCAGAGACAAGCTTCCCAGGACAATCAAACCAATTGGAAAACGAAGCGGGAGATGCCTGCAAATCAAAGAAAGTCATCCCAAACATGAAGTCAGCACACCTGAGTTGCTCTTTAGTAGCCCCAGGACCATACCAATTCAGTTTCTGAATTTTCTGACCCTCTACACAAGCAGGAATGATAATACTATCTTCACAAGGCTATTGCAAGGATAATGCCTGTAAAACTGGTTAGAAATAACGTCCTATGAAATGGGAAGCATTCTAGTCTAGGCAATTTGTCTCCTAGTATCCTGAATATCATGACGCTCTGCAAATTCCTTTCTGATGTAGGCTGCACCCCAATCTATCACTGGGCGTATGTCTGCAGGCTTCCATATGTTGTGACTGAATTTCAGCCTGTCTCAACCGGGGCCTTATGTCACCCATTTGCTGTAATGAATTAATTCTGGAAAGGGACCAGTTATGTCCCACCCTTGAGAGAATTGAGAAAATATTTTTTCAAACCGTGTTCTCCATTCTTTGCATCACATGAGGACCCCTGCTGAGAATGGCTGTGAGATACTAAACTACTGTTTCTGAGTAAAAAATATTAAGAAAACCGGAAAATTGAGTGAAAGATTTAAACGTTTTATTTTTTATCCCCTTATTTTAGAATATATTTTAGAATGTCTTTTTTTTTTTTGTGAACCCCACTCTAAAAATATAGGTTAGCTTTTGTACTGTGTGCCCGTCTTAGACATCTGGTGCTGCTGTAACAGAAATACCACAAGTAGGTGGTTTTAACAGAGAGATATTTATCCTCTCACAGTCTAGTAGGCTACAGGTTCAAATTCCGGGCATCAGCTCCAGCGGAAGACTTTCTTTCTCGGCTCTGGAGGAAGGTCCTTCTCATCAGTCTTCCCCTGAACTAGGAGCTTCTCTGCGTAGGAACCCCAGGTCCAAAGAATGCGCTCTGCTCCTGGTGCTTCTTTCTTGGTAGTGTGAAGTCCCGCCACACCCACCCTGTTGGCTTTCCTTTCTTTTATCTGTTGTAAGACAAAAGGTGGTACAGGTCACACCCTAGGGAAACTCCCTTTACATTGAATCAGGGATGTGACCTTAGTAAGGGTGTTACAATTCCACCCTAATCCTTTTTAACGTAAAATTATAATGACAACATGGAGGACAACCACACAATACTGGAAATCGTGACCTAACCAAGTTGACACATATTTTGGGGGGACACCATTCAATCCACGACAGTACCCCATTGTGCAGTATGTATTGTGTTGAAGACTAGAGTAGGGAGACTGAAATTTTAATAAGACATATGCTATAATAATTAGCAGAAAGCTGAGAATTTTAATAGTTCCTAGTAACTACTTTTATAATGGTGATGAAGATGATGAAGGAGCAGAGGTCTCAAATTTTAGCAATTTTCAAATAAAAAGCCTTCTAGCCATACAGTTGCTTTATATTTCCAGATTATTTTCCTAATAAACTGAGCAAATAAGCTGATTTGCACCTTTGTGATATAAGTCAACAGTTTTATTTCCACTTTACTAAGAAATGTTCACCGTTCTGTTCATCAAGTCATTTGGTTGTAAATGCTGGCCAATATAAAAACAAGTGTCTCTCTGTACCCATTAATGTTTTTATGTTTATTAAACATTTTCCATAGATCATACGTTTGTGTACAATGTGGGTGCGTTGCCTTCACATAGGGATTATAATTTCAATACTGTGAATGAGAAATCGGGAGACAAGAGATGGCTTAGCCCATGGTTATGAAAAGCGCTTGGCATTTATTCTCACGTCTTTTGCACATCCTTTTCCCACTTCAAATTTATGATGAATTTTATGACAGTATCAGGTCCAAAGAGAAGCAGTTATTTAAAAGAAGCCTAGGGATAAAACAAATAAATTTTTATGAAGTACTTTTCAGAAAAATTGTGAGCTGGAAGATATTGTAATACAATGGTTCTCTAAGTGTGGTGCAGGGACCAGTGATGTCAGCATCCCTTGGGAACCCATGGGAACCCACTGGAAAAGCAAATTCTCAGGCCTCACCACAGATGTACTGACACAGACTTGAGGGTGGGAAGCAGTCTGTGCTCGAACAAGCCCCGGAGGTGATTCTGAGGCAACTCACCTTCGAGGGCCACTTTTCTCATACAAGCCTCATCCTCTCACTAGGTTCTTCGATCTTTCTAATTTAATACATACACATCAGCGTTTTAATTTAAGCACCACATTTTAGAGATAATCTGGAAAAATGTGAACGAGCTTCCGATTCACATTGAAAACCAGAATGGTGTATTTCAGTGGCATCAGTAGTTTAGCTGAGGGGGGTGCTGCACATGAGACCTCCTTCACACTTCCAGCTGGGACCGTGATTGCTCGTGTGACCAGTTGGTGGGAATGGTGCTCTGCTCACAGCTGTCTATTACAGTCACTTAACTCGGAAGGCTCATAGTATTCAAGGATCTAAACAAGGCATATAAAACACCAAACACTGCGATGGATTTAGTCAGTAAATGTGAGTAGTAACCAAACCAAAGCACATACAATGCCATTAAGTCAATTCCAACTCATATTGACCTATAGGACAGAGTACAACTGCCCCATAGGGTTTCTGTGGCTGTAATCTTTATAGAAGCAGAATGCCATATCTTTCTCCTGCGAAGCTGCTGGTGGGTTCAAAGTGCCCACCTTGTGGTTAGCAGCCAAGCACTTAACCACTGTGCTACCTGGGCTCCCGATATTATTCAAATTCACGTTCTTTTTAAATACATATATGTAATACATTAAATGTATATCTTTTATTCACTAAAATGTATACATTTTATAATAGATATTTGCAAACATGATAGAAAGTATTTGTAAATATAAAAGTGCATTCATAAAACATGTTGAATATTTTATAACAATATCCATGTCTTTGTTCATACTCTTCAAGCATCACTGTAGAAGTATACTATCATTTCCCATCAGACCCCTGAGACTGACTAGCACAACAAATGGCCAATTTTCCTAGCATACATCTAGGAAAGTATTTTCTTCCGGGAATGGAATTCTAACTGAACTACAGTGCACCACATTGTGGCAGGCATATTTGTAAACTCTCCTCTACAAGTTAGACAAATGTAATCCTCATCCATTAGAAAGTGAGGACTAACCAAATTACTGAAAGAACTAGGGTGATTGAAAACATAGTGTGTTATAGTCAGTAGATTCGCTTGAATTATGAGCATTTGTTCAGGACACTTAAAAATAAGATAGACTTGTTAATAGAAAAAAAAAAAAAAACACGTAGACCCTATTACCTAACACAGTCTTTGGTTTAAAATAGTTCACAGGTTTGTGAGTTTCATTATTTGGGCTCCAGAAGGCTTTCGATTACCAATGACGAATCAGTCAACATCTATGGCTGTTGCCTTGTATACTGATAGCCTGTAGAGTGTGCTAGAATTTTAATGTATTTGGAAGTATTTTGAAGATGTTAGGGAGCTTGATTTGAAAAGGCATCCAGAGGATTGATTTATGAATTACTCTGTGAATCACAGGGATTTGTTAAAAAAGAAAAAAAAAAAAAATGTAACCTTATATTCAAAAGCCAAATCCGTTGCAGTCCAGTTGATTCCAACTCGTAGCAACCCTACAGGACAGAATAGAACGGTCCCATAGAGTTTCCAAGGAGTGCCTGGTGGATTTGAACTTGCCAACCTTTTGGTTAGCAGCCATAGCTCTTATCCACTATGCCACCAGGGTTTCCAATCTCATGTTAGCAGGGTAGTAATTGTGGACATTTTCTATTTTACAGAGAAAATATCACAAAGTGGATATATTTTAAAGTGAGTACGTATTTTTAAAAAATAGCAGGTGCTTCGTTTTTTACTATGCTAGTTTAGTACCTTAGGGATCCTTGGTAGTGCAGTAGATAAGAACTCAACTGCTAACCAAAAGGTCAGCAGTTTGAATCCACTAGCCACTCCTTGGAAACCCTATGGAGTAGTTCTACTCTGTGCTTTAGGGTTGCCATGAGTCTGAAACGACTAGATAGCAACGGGCTTTTTTTTTGGGGGGGGTGGGGTTAGTTTATTACTTTAGTTTTATAGGGAGTAGACACATGTCTTAGCATGAAATTATGTGTCTCTACTGTTCTATAGGGTTGCTATGAGTCGGAATTGACTCGACGGCGCTGGGTTTTTGGGTATGCCTTGACCTAGAAATCACAATACTGATAGGCTTCATGTCTGTTTATTTTCACTGAACTATGAAACCCTCGTGGCGTAGTGGTTAAGTGCTACGGCTGCTAACCAAGAGGTCGGCAGTTCAAATCCGCCAGGTGCTCCTTGGAAACTATGGGGCAGTTCTACTCTGTCCTATAGGGTCTCTATGAGTCAGAATCAACTCGATGGCAGTGGGTTTGGTTTTTTGGTCTTATGAGCATTTTGACAGAAAACACCACTATGAGGCTTATGAAAGATGGAATTTTGACTGTGTTAGTAAATATAAAATGTAAAAAAAAACCAAACTAAAAAGTACGATAGGTTTGGAAACACGTTGTCTTTGCCAGAAGGATTCAGAAGTAATTTCAAATCAAAGGGGAGATGAGAGTGGTGGCAGTATTGGTAGGAAGCTTCTTTCTTCCCTTCTGCCCAGTAACATAACCTTTTCTCTCCCTACTTGGATAATACAAACCAATTGGAGTTAACCTTTTCTTGGTCTTAAAGAGATATCTGTTGATTTTTAAAGCACTATGGAGGTTTGCGGGAAGAACAGTACAACACATATGTGATTTCCTGGTTCCAGGCTTGCATTTGTCTCTGGCTTTGCCGTTCCGAGACCTTAAGCTTTTTCATCTCAACTGTGATGCACTATCGAAATTTAAAATTTATGAGTTTTGCCCTGGTGTGCTTTTGCATTGGTTCCTGGTATCAACAAGAGCAAAGCTCTGAAGGTTCTCAGATTCAAAGAGATGAATTGTGAGTATCAGGAGAATTTTAACAAGTCAACATCCTAACCAAATGAAAGAGACAAAGTCACTTTGTCTGAAGGAAATAGCAGCCTAACATAAAGGGAATGTTTTATTTCTGGTATCCCTGGAGGTGGTAATAGGGGCTGGGCCATAATTATCATCCTGTTGGTCATTTATTTGGATTTGCTCTTGGCTACTAACCTAAAGGTTGATGATTCGAACCCATCCAGTGATGCCTCAGAAGAAAGGCTTAGCAACCTGCTTCTGTAAAGCCAAGAAAATTCTGTGGCACATTTCTACTCTGTAACATATGGGATCGCCATGAGTTGAAATCCACTCAAAAGCAACCAGTTTTTGTCATTTAACATAGCAGTAATTCTCAAGCTTTCATGTGAAGATGCACTACCTGGGGATCTTGACAAAATGCAGATTTGGATTCCGTAGATCTGGGCTGGGACCAGAGATTCAGCATTTTAAGCAAGCTCCAGGTGATCAGACGATGCTGTACCAGTGACCACAATTTGCAGAGCGAGAGCTTATAGTTCCTTCTGAAAGGTGAACTTTTCATCTTCACACAGTAAATTTTCTCTTTTTTTTTCTTGATTTTTTTAATTGAGGGCAGATTTTATTTTTTTCCACCCGTACAGTCTTCATATACACACAGTGTTTAGAAGATGGAAATGAAATTTTCTGGGCTTCTATTCCCTCTTCTATAACTTGAAGGGGTTAGAACTATCTTTCAGATCTATTACTTTGTGATGCCATTACATGCTAAATAAATACCACCTGCACTTATTACTAAATATATCCGTTGCTTTATGAGCTATGGGCAGGGGAGAAAGTGTGAAACAGTGGCCTAAGAGAGTGAAAGTGGTTGGGTAAAGCAAATATAGTGGTTGGCCAAACCAAAAACCAAACCCATTGATGTCCAGTTGATTCCAGCTCACAGGGACCCTGTAGAATGGTAGAACTGCCCCATGTGGTTTCCAAGGCTGTAATCTTTATGGAAGCAGACTGCTACATCTTTCTCCTGTAGAGCTGCTGGTGAGTTCGAGCCACTGATCTTTCAGTTAACAGCCTAGTACTTAAACCACTGCACAACCAGGTTTCCTTAGTGGTTGGCCAAAAAACCAAACCTGTTGCTGTCAAGTCGATTTCGACTCATAGCAACCCTATAGGACACAGTAGAACTGCCCCCATAGAGTTTCCAAGAAGCAGCTGGTGAATTCGAACTGCTAACCTTTTGGTTAGCAGTCAAGCTCTTAGTGGTTGGCCAGCAACATTAAATGTTAATTTCAGGTTGCCATTGTTAGCTGCCATCAGCTCGACCCCTGACTCATGGCAGCCCCGTATACAACGGAACAAAAAGCTGCCAAGTCTTGCGCCCTCCCCATCATTGGCTGGAGATTAAACCATTATGATCCATAGGATTTTCACTGGCTGATTTTTGGAAGTAAATTGCCAGGCCTTTACTCCTAGTCTATGCCTGGAAAATTCTTTGAAACCCGTTCAGCATCATAGCAGCACCCAAGCCTCCACTGACAGAGGGGTGGTGGCTACCCATAAAAAATTTTTTTTTTTTTTTTTACCCATGGAGACCGTAAATCTAAGTGAGACCACTCAGCAGAGTTTGCGTATGTGTATGTGTGTGTGTGTGTTTCCCCTGTACTCGGGAGAGTGACTATTTAGAACCAGAAAATGAAAATTTCTAGATCTTAAATTCTAGTTAGTTTTAATAAATGTTAGGATTAATGGAGGTATTGAGGCTGGTTAAGGAAGGAAGGAAAAGGAGCCCTGGTGACAAAATGCTAACTGAAAGGTCCACGGTTTGAATCCATCATCTGCTCCACAGGAGAAAGGTGTGGCAACCTGCTTCCAGAAAGATTACAGCCTTGGAAACCCTATGGGACAATACTATGCTGTCCTATATGGTCGCTACGAGTTGGAATGGACTCGATGGCACACAACAAACAGCAAAGGAAGAGAACGAGGTCAGAATGAGAAGGGAATGAGAGACTGAGAAATAGTGGTAATTAATGATTGCATATTTCAGGAGGCCTGAAAGAGTACTGAAGTAGGAATACTAGACGGCATGAGCTAATGATCAGAGAGTAGGATGCTCAAAACTGAGAGGGTGGAAGGGTAACTGTCACTAGTAACGGCAAGATCTAGAGTATATATGTATGTCAATTCTCTATTCCCAGGTGTTTTAAAAGTAGTTAAGGTGTGACAAGAAAGAAGTTGAACTTACAACCTTGAAGATGTATTTTCTAATTGGGACCAGATTTAAAACTGACATAGGTCTTCTGTGAACCCAATTACTTGACTTGAACATGTGTAAATGACATCCAGTATTCGACAGAGCGAACTCTGAAGTTCCAGGCAAACAGGTGATAAGAAGTTGTGTTATAAACCCTTGAAAATTAGATCAGTCAACCATATAAAAACAAGATTTAATAAGCAGCAGATGACATTTTTGTCCAACTCTATTAAATTTTGCAGTGCATAAAAATTACAGGCAGCAAATCAGGAATTTGGCGTGCTGTGAGAGGCTAAATGGAACAGTTCTACTCTGGGGTCATTAAGAGCCAAAATCAACTCAATGGCAACTGGTTTTTTTTTTTTTTTTTTTTTTATAGACTCACATATACATTCCTATATACATATAATGGAGCGCTGCTGGTGCAGTGGTTATTTACTTAACTACTAACACAAAGTTTAGCGGTTCGAACCCAAAAGCTGCCCTGCGGGAGAAAGATTGACAGTCTGCTTCTGTAAGGATATACAGCCTTGGAAACCCTGTAAGGCAGTTCTGTTCTGTCCTATAGGTTCACTACGAGTCGGAATGGACTCAATGGCAATGGGTTTGTTTTGTTTTTTGCTACACATATATGTCCAAATACATAAAAAATACGTACATACATACCCACAAATACATTTTTTGTTTGTTGTTGTTGTTTCAAAATTATATATGCTGTAGCGATTACCAGAAGGTAGTTTAATACTCTTTTGAATCTGAGTTATTTATTGAATATATTTATGAAATATATTGTGACGTGTGTTTTATACAAAGACCACGCAGAGCTTATCCTCATTCATAGATTCGGCATTTGCAAGTTATCTTACTTGCTAAAATGTATTTGTAACCCCACAGTCAATACTTGGGGCACTTTTTACCTCATTCATGAGCAGAAAAAAGCTTGAATAAGACTTGTTCAGTGTTTGTGAATTCACTGTCAGGGCAGCTTCTCAGAACAAAACTACTGTAAATCATGACAGTTGACTATGCATATATGAATCAGTGGTTAAATTAAATACATTCACTATTTTAAAAATATCCAATTTCATTTCTAGGTACAAATAAGGTATAGAGCTATATGAAATAGCCACATACTTATTTTTATCTATCATCTAAGACTACACCCTGCTGTTCTGAGGTATATGGGGTTATGGATTTATCAAAGACTTGTTGCCTAATCATAGTACCAAGGAAGAACATTGAAAAAATCTAAACTACGAGTGAAAATACTTTGGGCTTGCAGAGTGGTAGTAAACCTTCACAGTAGAAAGCATACTGGATTTGGGGTCAGAAAACTTGCGTACCTAACTTGCTTTAGGGAGCTGCGTTGCAGGTTCCTCTTTAGCAAATGATGGTAGGAATAGCTACTGTACATTTGTTAGGGGATTGCAGACAATATATGTAGTGGTAAGCCCCATAAATGAGAGCCTAACATTATTTTATCAAGATCTCATTCACATTCACGACTCTGTGTAGTGTACTGTGCTGAGTGCTGAGGGAGAATTTATGAGGCATCATTCCTACCTTAAAGGAGTCTTCCTACACTTCAACATGAGATGGGCAGTGTAAGGGAACAAGGTAGACAAGGCATGGAGGTTATATTCTGATACTTTCGTTTCTTGTACTTGAATATAATTTGCATTGACTATTATTATTACCAGAAATTCTGGTAGCATAGTGGTTAAGAACTACAGCTGCTAACCTAAAGGTCAGCTGTTCGAATCCCCCAGGTGGAGTTCTACTGTGTCCCATAGGATTGCTATGAGTCAAAATCGACTCAACGGCAAGGGGTTTGTTTATTATTATTATTATTACCAGAACGCTTCTTAAAACCAGAATGCTCCTTAGAAGCAAGGATAGCAAGACTGTGTCTCGCATACTTTGGACATGTTGCTGGAGGGATCAGTCCCTGGAGAAGGACATCATGCTTGGTAAAATACAGGGTCAGCGAAAAAGAGGAAGGCCCTCAATGAGATGGATTGACACAGTGCCTGCAACAATGGTCTGAAGCACAACGATTGTGAGGATGGTGCAGGACTGGGCAATGTTTTGTTGTTGTACATAGGGCTGTTGAGTTGGAATCCATTCAATGGCACCTAACAACAACAACATTGTATTACAGTGTCAAGTGTATTGGCTCTATACTTCAAGTATGTATTTATTGTATATAAAGATCAAATATATTAGAATGTTGTTGTTTTCATCAAGTTGATTCCAACTCGTGGAGACCCCAGGTGTGCAGAGTAGAACTGCGCCACAGGATTTTCAAGTCTGTGGCCTTCCGGAAGCAGATTGCCAGGCCTTGTCTTTCAAAGTGCCTCTAGGTGAGTTGCCAGCCTTTAGACTAGTAGTCAAACACTTAACTGTTTGTACCACCTGGGGACTCCAAGATGTTAGAAAGACATCTCTAATTGAAGAAGGCAAATCATATGGGAATGTTGGTTACAACCATGGCAATGTAACTTTAGGTGAGATTTTCTATGGACATATATTTTTACTCAGTGCACATTATTATTTTTAAATTGTCTCTTACAGTGTGTGGCTCTGCTACTGGTTGATGAATTTATGATGGAATTAAACCAGAAAGACTTGAGGTTGTTCATATGGCCAAAACGGAATATAGAGCAAACATGTCCTGTCAGTATGTATGACAATGTAGAGTGATTAAACTGAATCTTTTCTCAAGGACTGAACTGAACATGTTTCAGGAAACAGAATCTCTGGGATGTAGGAATGACTTGACTGTACTGTGAACTCTAGGTCATCTTACACAGCATACCAAAGAGTAAGGGAAAGTGCCCTGAGTGTAGAGATTAGTGTCATGTTGTATGAAGTGGGTCACCTAGAGCAAACATAGAGATGGTTGTGTGTGATGTTATGCTTTCTAGAAAGCATTTCTCGTGAACTGGAATTGCAAAAACCTCTAAGAACGTGGACTATGAAACTAATTATTTTTTGCAAGTTATTCCATCTGTAAGCAGTGTGCATGAAATATGTTTTGTTAAAATAAAGGGAATTGAATTCAAAGGGCACACTAAAAATTATCCTATCATCATGAACATCAACCTGGAAAACTGGATGCAGTCATTTTCCATATTCTGTATTTTAACATTTCCTAACATGATGGAACATTACTCCTATTCATGAATCTCTCTACAATGCTGCAACTTTGTATCATTTTAAAACTTTTCAAGTTATTTGGCAGATAGGGTAGGATAAGGATTCCTAGAATGGTAAGGTTTGATGAGTTGCATGCATTAAATTTGCTTCAGAAACTCTGAATGGCACAAGTATTTTTAAAATGGCTGACAAATCAAAAGGGACAATGGGCAAGATTCTGAAAAGGTCTAATAAAAAGCATTGGCACATGTTTGATAAGAAAATAGTTTGCTTCGATAGACATTTGTAGAGTTTGTGTCTCAGTATTGAGTAGCAGAGCAAATATCCTTGCTCTATGTTGTCTCTAAGGAACCCTGGTGGTGAAATAGTTGAAGAGATCGACTGCTAATTGAAAGGTCAGGAGTTCGAAACCACCAGGGGCTCCAAACCACCAGGGGCTCCACAGGAGAAAGATGTGGCAGTCTCGTTCTGTAGAGATCTACAGCCTTGGAAACCCTATGGAGTCGAAAGCAGTGTGGTGGGTTTATGTTGTCTATAGACTAGGTCTATTGAAGGGTCCTAATAGATTATCCTGGAAACGCTGGTGGTGTAGTGGTTAAGTGCTATGGCTGCTAACCAAAGGGTCGGCAGTTCGAATCCTCCAGGCACTCCTTGGAAACTCTATGGGGGCGGTTTTACTCTGTCCTATAGGGTCACTATGAGTCGGAATTGACTCGACAGCACTGGATTTGTTTAATAGATTATCCTTAGTTATGGCCATGGTCAAGACCTTTCTAACTGGGTGTAGTTAAAACAAATGTAAAAGTAGACTTAAAGATAGAAAAAGAAGGCACAAACAGTGACCAGCCCCTGAGATGTATAAAATAGTCACATCTACTTGGAGGGTGGTGGTGGAAAAGTGGGTTTGAGTCTTCCTAAATGTTTTTCAACCTTGGGAATTGTTCAGTTTGATCTTAGTCAGTTACTGTTCAGGTGCCTGACTCATGAAGCAGGATGATTTATGCTCTCTCCCCCTCATCCATGCCAACCCACCGGGGGGCATCTCAGATCAAGGCTCTGTTAACTGGTACTCTTCTCCATTCCTGGTAAATGCCAAAGGGCTACAGCCAGAGATGCAAGGTTTCCCTACCTGTCCAAGCCAAAAAGAGGGCAAAAATTGAAATGCTGACTAGAAGGAGGAGAGGGGATTGCTAATCTGTTTCATTGTTTCCCATTGGTAGGGAAGTTCAATTCAGGATTCTCATAAGTTTTATAATGGAGTAGTAGGAGGAATCCAGAAGGGATGGAAAAAGTAGACAAACAAAGGCAAAGTCCTTTGCTCACCTCCCTGCGTCAAACTTCCAGCTTCATTTCACAAACCTCGTAAGAATCCTCCATGCTAAACAATTTCATCTTTTGGTAATTCTACACCTTGGAATTCCATACTTCTTTCTTTTACTAGTCTCCTTATTTCCTGTTAGTCTATGCTCTGTCGTCCCCCCATTCCTTGAGTGAATACATGAAGGAATAAATGTAACAATAAATAAAAGGTTGGATCCTCCTGTTTATGTTGTAATCCACACATTTTAACATGTAGCATACTAATTTCTAAAATCATTTGCAGAATCTGTTCTATACTCTTCCTTCCCTTCTTTGAGTAGGGAGTTATATTGGAGAATATTTATTTTTTAATTTCCAAGTAGTTTCACTGTTTAGTTTAATTTTTATGATTCCTTTTTAGTTTCTTTTTTATTGTTATAAAAATACAATAACACCACAGTTGCCAAACCAACATTTTTGACATTTACTTTTTTGTTTTAAACAGAGAATATAAAAGAGAAATTAAAATAACATACATTTATCATCACACTATTTATACATCATCTTCTGTCATCTTGTTTTTCAAAAATGGGAACTTTTTATATATATATTTGCTTTCTCTGTGTTTTATTTTGCTTTGGTTTTTAATTGCCTGCCATATTTGGTTGTGGATATCCTACTGTTGTCTCTACTGTCGGTCACTTAGACACTTCCAATTTTTTTTTTCCTATACCCAGTTGTCAAAGCACACACATTTCACGCGTAACTTCTGACAGTCAATTATGGAAGAAAGAAAAGGGATGACATAAAAGAACAGATATGTTTGACAGAGCCCAGTTATTTAATCTATGAATAATAAATATTTCTAGGCAACAGAAACACCTGAGAGAAAAACAATTTTTAATATAATAGAAGGAAACTTCTCGTTCTAATAAAAATATCTCTGTTTAGGTGCTCCAGGCTAAGCTTTTATCATCACTGGTTTAGCTGTAATTGTGTCCACTGTATTTAAAAATGTGTTATTCTCTACCAACTATGAAGTAAAGACTCCAAAGTCTGACCTCTGTATGTGTGTCTGTGTGGTGGGGTGGGCTAGGTTTTGAGTTTAGCTTACTTGGATTAATACTGACATTATTTAACCCATTCTAGAGCAGCTTCTAATAATTTCATTCCCTAATTCCTATTTAAATTTTATAAATCACAGCAAACACGGTAAAATAATGAGGCTTAACAAAGACATAAAAAAAAAAAAGACATGGAAGAAAATATTTGTAAATCATATATCTCAACGAATTTGTATACACAACATATAAAAAAAACTCTTACAACTCAACAATAAAAAGACAAATCAAGTGAAAAATAGATAAGAGGCTTGAATAGACACATCTCCAAAGAATGTATACAAATGGCTAATAAGCACATGAAGAGATACCTAACACCATTACCTAATGGGAAAATGCGTATCAAAACCACAATGAAATACCTCTTCATCCCCATAGGATGGCTAGAATAGAAAAGACAAATGATAGCAAATGTTGGCAAGGATGTGTGGAAATTGGAATCTAGTACATGGGTGGTGGGAATGTAAAATTGTACAGCTGCTTTAGAGAACAATTTGATAGTTTCTCAAATTGTTAAACATAGAAAAAAAAAAAAACATAGAGTTACCATAAAAAATGACCCAGAAATTCCATTCCTGGGTTATATTTCTATTCCTGGGTCATATTATCTTGGCATATGTCCAAGAGAAGTGAAAACATGCATCCACACAAAAACAGTTCACAAATGTTTTTAGCAGCGCTATTCATGATAGCCCCAAATTTGGAAACAACCCAAATGCCCATCAACTGATGAATGGAAAAATACAATGAAATATCATTCAGCCATAAAAAGGAGTGAAGAACTGATACATCCTGCAACATGGACAATCTTTGAAAACGTTATGCTAAGTGAAAAGGGCTAGTCATAAAACATCACATGTTGTGTGCTTCCATTCATGTGAAATGCCAAGAAAACAGATCTATAGAGAGGGAACATAGGTTACTGGTAGCCTAAGGCTGGGCAAGGTGTCGGAGAAAATGGTGAGAGTGACTGCTGATGGATACAGGGTCTCTTTTTAGGGTGATGAAAATATTCTGAAGTTGATTGTAGTGATGGCTGCCCAGTCCTGTGAATATACTAAAAACTATTGAACTTTAAATGGATGAATTGTATATTGAGAATTGTAATTATACATTGATATATATGAATTTTATCTCTCACATTTTTTTAAAATGGTATAGCCAACAAGAGGAAAAAAAAAAAAAGATGTGACAGGTATATTCCAACTAATATTTTGATTTAGTTTCTAGGTCTCTCATGGAGGCAAATAAAAAAGGATGATGCTTCCTTCTGTTACTCCAATTATGCTTGACCTTTTATACATGTGATCTAATTCTCAGGGAAATTGTGTTTGCCAACCTTTTCTGGAAAACAAATACATTTCAATTTTTCTCATAACTTCATGATATAGAATTACTAACATGTAAATGAGAATAAAACCCATTGCCATCTAGTTGATTTCAACTCATAGTGACCCCATAACAGAGTAGAACTGCCCCATAAGGTTTCCAGGGAGCGGCTTGTAGACTCAAACTGCTGAGTTTTTGGTTGGCAGCCATAGCTCACAGTAGCTCTTAACCACTGTGCCAAACGAGGAACAGGGACCATTATCACACATCTACCTAACCTTGAAATTTATCCTAAGTGAATTCTTTCTCAAATGCCTTTATTCTCACAGGTACATTTCAATTTCTTTGATTCTCAAAATCTAAACTTCCTTTCTGACCTCTCACTTGCCATTTAGTTCCAAATCTCAAGCTGCTTCCAGAAACTTTCTGTTTTAGTGTCCTAATTATACACTTCTTAACTCAATAAATCCTCGTGCCATAACTTTCTCACTTAGATTATGTTTAACTCAGCATAGTCCATCATCAAGCCAATTCCTTTGCACTTCAAACTGGTTACCTCAAGTGTCTCCACTCCCAACACTAACGGCGCCTGCCTCCCAGCTTGGTGGTCTTGAATGTGTCAACTTCCTCTCACTCATACCAAATTAATCATCAGGAACCACGGATTCTCCCTTGGCAATTGTCCTAGTTTCCATTACTCTGACACTACCATATTCTGGGCAGTATCTGAACACCTACCAAATTTAGGCTCTTTCATTTAATATCCGTTTGATGTTGGTACAGCCCTTAAATTTTCTGAATCTCAGTGAACTGAAGAAGAGAAAGAGTTGTTCCCATCCTAACATTGCTGTTATGAGGACCAATGGACATACCAGTCATTTATGAATTACATTTTGAAAAATTATAAGATCTTTTTATATGAGTTTTTACATATAAGATTTGAACCTTTTTACCTAGTAAGTACTTAATAAATGATTCTTTACTTGACTTGAAAATAACAGGGACACATATTAATAGGGAGAACAGAACCAGGAAGGAATCAGGATATATCAAATGTAGGCTAAAGGCTAATGGGCTTTCATAATAACTAAAAATAAAACCCATGTGGGTAATGAGGATGCAGCTCTCAAATGTGCCATTGTTATGTTCTGACTAATCATAGGCTAAATCTATACTTACATTGATCAATAATAATAATAACATCAGTAATATTATTTAATACTTACAGAAGGCTAACCGTGTCCCAGTCTGTGTTCTAAGTGCTTTACATATGTTGCATTCTACCATCTACCCCCAGCCATCCTTCTGTTAAATGACCTCTCTATAAGATTATTAAATAATAATGGATGAAGAGTAATGAACTAAGAATTTGAAAGAATATACAAAAGACAACATTTTGAAAGTATCATACAAATTAGGAGCCCTGGCCACACAGTGGTTAGTGCTCGGCTGCTAAGTAAAAGATCAGCAGTTCGAACCCACCAGCTGCTTCATGGGAGAAAGATGTAGTTAGTCTGCCTCTGTAAAGATACAGCCTTGGAAACCCTCTTTGGCGGTTCTACTCTGTCCTACAGGGTCATTATGAATCAGACTTGACTGGAGAGCAGTGAGTTTTTCTTTTTAATCATACAAATTTTAAAAGATGAATACATTTTTAAAATGTAGCTCAACTTTGAGGGGAAAATCAATTTCTGGGCTTTCATATACTATATTTTAATAGGAGATTACTACTTGAACTAGGTTATACATAGGTAGGCATATTGTATACATTACGCATACAATATAATTCATATATTCTTTTTTAGCTTTGCTAATTATCGACTATCTCTTTCACTCAAAGGATTTTTTTTGCATATATTGAAAAGAAGAAGCAGGATTACCAATTTTCTTTCATCTTTGATAATATTTATTTATGTCGAAGTACAATTTATCTATCAATTAAATTTGGTCCAACAATTGAGCTGCTAGTTTCAACTTAATTCCCTCATTTGTTCCCCTTTCATTCAAGCAAAGTGCCATTTAATTTATGACTTCTTTTCTTTCCCTCCAGCCTAAGCTTCTTAGAAAATAAATGAGGCTGTAAGTCCTCATTCTGTCCTTCTAAGTCTTGTTGATTCTAGCTGAGGATTTGAATCTTGTCAGCCATTCACCCAGCTTCTCCAGAAGGTCACCAGCCTCCCCTTCTTTGGCTCCATCAGCGATTTTTCTTTTGTACAGACTTGAAAAAATATTTTATAGGAAGCTCGATATTAGAAAGTCCACGTGCTTTGACTCATCAGAATTAGTCTCTACAGAACACTGAGAGATGGTATTCACACTCACCAGTGAGATCATTTGGAGAATAACATAGGGCTGGTTTCCTAAACCTTCCCTCAGTTGTAATTAATCTGTTAAATTTGGAGAACATGTTCAAGACTCCTGTGCCATTGTGCCTAGAGGCATATGTTGAAAAATGGTGCCAACTTACTCTATGTAATTGTATCACTTGGCATAGTTTTTGATTTAGGCAAATATTAATATAGGGTCTGTTTAAATTCCCATGGACGGAGAAGATATACAATGTTAGAATTCTTAGCTAACAAGGGATATTGCCAAATGATAAAATATTAATTCTATTACTTTGTATGCAGATATGCAAGAACCAGAAGCAATTACCCTGACTCTAATTGCTTCATAGATGAATACAATTATGATGTTACACTCATTCTGTCTGTATTCTTGGTATAAAATAACATCCACATAAGACAGTCAGAGATTTCATTTAAAAGTAAACCTTACCAATGTGAAATATATTAAGGCAATAAACCAAGAGATTAAACTTTCATAAACAGCAAGAGCTCATTGTTTTGTAAATGAGTGTATAATAATATTTTGCAGCTCAGATGAAACCATAAAACTGACTTGGGGCCTCACTTTTTTTTGGGAAACTTTTGATTTATCTTTTTAATCTGTTCTAAGCATTGTATAGCAATTAAACATTGAAAATGGGCTCTAGTCTTCTTGCCACATTGCTCTTCTCCCATTTCACTTCTGTCATTTCTTTTATAATGACAAGCAATTTAGAGGAACAAGAAACACTTAGAATGTAAGTAGCTCCTGCTGTTACAGGTGTTTTCTACTAATGAACAAAAATGACTGGAATTATAGAAAGGTGAGATTTAAGGAAAGATCTCTTTTGGGGATTAGAAGATTTAAAGATCAGGGATGAGACTCAGAAAATAAGCACATTTTCCCAAGTAAGCTTTACATCAGGGAATTTGATAAAATACAGGTTAATTGAAAATTCCCCTTGGTACTAGGTTGACCAAGGAGCCCTGGTGGCGCAATAGTTAAGAGCTTTGCTGGGAACCAAAAGATCAGCAGTTTGAATTCCCCCAGCCACTCCTCAGAAGCCCTATGGGGCAATTCTACTCTGTCCTATACAGTTGCTATAAGTCGGAATCGACTCAATGGCAACAGGCAGGTTGACCAAAGAAATTACTCTTCTAATATAGCAGTTCTCAAACATTTGTGTGCATCAGAATCAGCACACAAGGGAAGCTGGCTAAAACACACATTGATGGGCCCTATCCTCAGAGCTGTTGAACAGTTGGTTTGGAATGAAGTCAAGGAATTTATATTTCTAACAGCTTCCCAGGTGACCCTGGCAATGCCGATATTCGGACCATGCTTTGAGAACCACCATTCTAGTAGTAGGAAATACCTTTTGCATTATTTATATCCACTTTCCCTCAAGGACAACTTGGGCTGCTTGATCAGCACACTCCCCAGGTCATGATTATATGACATTGGTACATGGTAGACTCAGGTAATAGTGGACACATTTGGGGTAAATGGATAAGAAGATGATCAAATAACTCACCTAAGTTTACTTAATCTAACCATACTGGAAACCCAAGAATATTTCCCTTCCAATTCAGTGCTTTGCTTGCTTCAGTAAGCTGTGTCCACCCAAAAGGAGTTTCTGGAACATTGATCATTCCCCTAAAGGCAAAAGTTTAAGGACTTACAATTTTGCTCTAAGTCTGATATAATGTCGAGCAGAGGGGTGACTCAGACAGCAGAGTAGTTATCAAATTAAATGGAATAAAAATGAAGTTAAAAAAAGACAGACTTCACTTTCTTGAGTCCCACTGGTGTCTGTATGATATGATGGGGCCAAGCATTTCATGGTTTTAAAACCTCAGTTCCAAATATTAGTAATTTGTTCAGCAAAGTCTAAATAAATTTAGGCTCATGGGGTAATAATCTTATACCTCTACGTGTTGTAAAACAAACATAAAAAACCTCAAAAATTAGAACTTTTTTATCCTATTCTTCTGTAACTTTACACAAAATGTTTCCGGTAAGAATCGCTCTTGAACTGTTCTCTATTCCATTCACTGCAAAGAAGAAGGAGAAGATGGCTCAGTTTGCTGATTTAACAGGGGCACAGAAAAGAAGAGAGAGAGAAAAAAAAAGGAACATTATGTAAATTGCAAGGATCAGCCTCATCTTTAAGCAATTTAGACAATAACTCCCCTGTATGGCCTGCTTCTGTAAAGATTACAGCTAAGAAAACCCTACGGAGCAGTTCTACTCTGCCCCATGGGGTCGTTGTGAGTCAGAAGTGGCTCAACAGCACCCAATAGCAACAACAGTGATGTGATTTCAGCAAAGGTCCTCTATCCCAAACAACTTGCTGAATGACTCAATTCTCTGTAACTTGAACCAAAGTCGTTCATTCTGTAATTCAATGTCTTAATTCCTCTCGATAAACAGAAGTGTCAGCCACTGTACCAGGCTTTGAATCTACACTTATTTACAGTAAGTGCGTATAATGAAATGGAGAACCCCCTTGGAGCAGGTTTTGTTCCAGAACATGTGAAAGAATTTGCCTTCATTCCATAAATATCTATTGTGCATTTACTATGTGTCAAACACTGTTCTTAGGGCTTAAATTACATCAGTGAACAAAACAAAGATCTCTGTCCTTTTGAGCTTCTAGTTTGGGGTAAGGGTATGGAGATAATCAACAAACAATAACATAAGTGTGGGGAGCCAAAAATAGAACAAGGATATGGGTTAGGAGAATTTTTAGTAATGCCGGTAAGAGATGAGGAAGCTTCCAGTTGGGGTGGTAGCTGTAGAGCTGGTGAAGAGTGGTAGATTCTTTCTACATTTTGAAAGCCCTGTTGGATGGGTACAATAGAGGCTGTGAGAGAAAGAGAATAGGAGAGTCAGTGAGGACACGAGAAAGTGGAAATCATTCATTTAAAAAATAAATATGCATTGCATTATTTTACTTTATTTTCTGCCACTCTTTTAAAAATGATCACCCTTCTGACTACCTGACAAACACTCTCCCCCTCCCAACCCATCTCTCACAATTTCATACATTTGGTTCTCACCTTAGAAAGGTGGCTCATCCTCCTGCCCTGCATAAGAGATACATTTCTCAGAATCAGCTACTGTATACCCTTCTGCTCCCATGTGTCTGTCACTTTGTCACACTGTGGGGGCTTGCATGTTGCTGTGATGCTGGAAGCTATGCCACCGATATTTAGATACCAGCAGGGTCACCCATGGAGGACAGGTTTCAGCTGAGCTTCCAGACTAAGACACACTAGGAAAAAGGACCCGGCAGTCTACTTCTGAAAAGCATTAGCCAGTGAAAACCTTATGAACAGCAGTGGAACATTGTCTGATATAGTGCTGGAAGATGAGCCCCTTAGGTTGGAAGGCACTCAAAAGATAACTGGGGAAGAGATGCCTCCTTAAAGTAGAGTTGACCTTAATGATGTGGATGGAGTAAGCTTTTGGGGCCTTCATTCACCGATGTGGCACAACTCAAAATGAGAAACAGCTGCAAACATCCATTAATGATTGGAACCTGGAATGTACAAAGTATGAATCTAGGAAAATTGGAAATCATCAAAAATGAAATGGAATGCATAAATATCGATATCCTAGGCATTAGTGAGCTGAAATGGACTGATATTGGCCATTTTGAATCGGACAGTCATATGGTCTACTATGCTGGGAATGACAACTTGAAGAGGAATGGTGTTGCATTCATCATCAAAAAGAATGTTTCAAGATCTATCCTAAGGTACAATGCTGTCAGTGATAGGATAATATCCATATGCCTACAAGGAAGACCAGTTAATATGACTATTATTTACGCACCAACCACTAGGGCCAAAGATGAAGAAATAGAAGATTTTTATCAGCTGCTGCAGTCTGAAGTTGATCGAACATGCAATCAAGATGCATTGATAATTACTGGCGATTAGAATGTGAAAGCTGGAAACAAAGAAGAAGGATAAGTAGTTGGAAAATATGGCCTTGGTGATAGAAACAATGCCAGAGATCAAATGATAGAATTTTGCAAAACCAACGACTTCATCATTGCAAATACCTTCTTTCACCAACATAAACAGCGACTGTACACATGGACCTCGCCAGATGGAACACACAGAAATCAAATTGACTACATCTGTGGAAAGAGACAATTGAAAAGCTCAATATTATCAGTCAGAACAAGGCCAGGGGCCGACTGTGGAACAGACCACCAATTACTTATATGCAAGTTCAAGCTGAAACTGAAGAAAATCAGAGCAAGTCCATGAGAGCCAAAATATGACCTTGAGTACATCCCACCTGAATTTAAAAACAATCTGAAGAATAGATTTGACGCATTGAACATAGTGACCAAAGACCAGATGAGTTGTGGAAGGACATCATCCATGAAGAAAGCAAGAGGTCATTGAAAAGACAGGAAAGAAAGAGAAGACCAAGATGGATGTCAGAGGATTCTCTGAAACTTGCTCTTGAACGTCGAGCAGCTAAAGCAAAAGATAGAATTGATGAAGTAAAAGAAATGAACAGAAGATTTCAAAGGGCGTCCCGGGAAGGCAAAGTATTATAATGACATGTGCAAAGAGCTGGAGATGGAAAACCAAAAGGGAAGAACATGCTCAGCATTTCTCAGGTGGAAAGAACTGAAGAAAAAATTCAAGCCTCGAGTTGCAATAGTGAAGGATTCTATGGGAAAAATATTAAAAGATGCAGGAAGCATCAAAAGAAGATGGAAGGAATACACACAGTCATTATACCAAAAAAAAAAAAAAATTAGCCAATGTTCAGCCATTTCAAGAGGTGGCATATGATCAGGAACTGATGGTACTGAAGGAAGAAGTCCAAGCTGCTCTAAAGGCATTGGCGAAAAACAAGGCTCCAGGAATTGATGGAATATCAACTGAGATGTTTCAACAAACAGATGCAGCGTTGGAGGTGCTCAATCGTCTATAACAAGAAATATGGAAGACAGCTTCCTGGCCAATTGACTGGAAGAGACACATATTTATGCCTATTCCCAAGAAAGGTGATTTAACCGAATGTGGAAGTTATAGAACAATATCATTAATATCACACGCAAACAAAATTCTGCTGAAGATCATTCAAAAACGGCTGCAGCAAGCAGTATATTAACAGGGAACTGCCGGAAATGCAGGCTGGTATCAGAAGAGGACATGGAACAAGGGATATCATTGCTGATGTCAGATGGATCCTGGCTGAAAGCAGAGAATACCAGAAGGATGTTTACCTGTGTTTTATTGACTATGCAGAGGCATTCGACTGTGTGGGTCATAACAAACTATGGATAACACTGTGAAGAATGGGAATTCCAGAACACTTAATTGTGCTCATGAGGAACGTTTACATAGATCAAGAGGCAGCTGTTCGGACAGAACAAGGGGATACTGATTGGTTGAAAGTCAGGAAAGGTGTGCGTCGGGGTTGTATTCTTTCACTATACCTACTCAATCTGTATGCTGAACAAATAATACGAGAAGCTGGACTATATGAAGAAGAGCGGGGCATCAGGATTGAAGGAAGACTCATTAACAAACTGTGTTATGCAGATAACACAACCTGGCTTGCTGAAAGTGAAGAGGACTTGAAGCACTTACTAATGAAGATCAAAGACCACAGCCTTCAGTATGGATAGAACCTCAACATAAAGAAAACAAAAATCCTCACAACTGGACCAATGAGCAACATCATGATAAACGGAGAAAAGATTGAAGTTGTCGAGGATTTCATTTTACTTGTATCCACAATCAACAGACACGGAAGCAGCAGTCAAGAAATCCAAAGACACATTGCATTGGGTAAATCTGCTGCAAAGGACCTCTTTAAAGTGCTGAAAGCAAAGATGTCACCTTGAAGGCTAAGGCGGGCCCTGCCCAAACCATGGTAATTTCAATCACATCATATGCGTGTGAAAGCTGGACAATGAACAAGGAAGACCGAAGAGGAATTGACGCCTTTGAATTGTGGTGTTGGCGAAGAATATTGAGCATACCGTGGACTGCCAAAAGAAGGAACAAATCTGTCTTAGAAGAAGTACAACCAGAATGCTCCTTAGAAACAAGGATGGCGAGACTGTGTCTTACATACTTTGGATGTGTTTTCAGGAGGAATCAGTCCCTGGAGAAGGACATCATGCTTGGCAGAGTACAGGGTCAGTGGAAAAGAGGAAGACCCTCAACGAGGTGGATTGACACAGTGGCTGCAACAATGAGGTCAAGCATAACAACGATTGTAAGGATGGCTCAGGACCGGGTTATGTTTCATTCTTTTGTGCATAGGGTCGCTATGAGTCAGAACCAACTTGACGGCTCCTAACAACAACAACAAAATACCCTTCTGAAATTCAGATAATAAGAGATGACATTTCCTTGTGGGAGAGCTAAAGCTAGTTGATCAATTAGGAATCTAATTTATCAAAATAATATTAGGAATCTGAAAGAAGATAAGTTTATAGGATGTAATTAACCCATTGCCATCGAGTCGATTCCAACTCGTAGCAACCCTAGAGGACAGAGTAGATCTGCCCGGTAGGGTTTCCAAGGTGGTCATCCTTAGGAAACTTGACTGCCGCATCTTTCTCCCACAGAGTACCTGGGTGTGTTCCAACCACGGACCTTTTGATTCGCAGCTGAGTGCTTAACCACTGCGCCACCTGGGCTTCTTAAGATGTGATGAGGAGACTAAATATCTTCATTTCAATTAAGACTTCCTTTAAATTCAATTTGCGTAATTATAGACTGCTGGTTCAAACCTTATGATTTTAGGGGCCAGGATGTAAAATGTGAATGTCTTTGACTCTCACCCACTTTGGTGTACAATTAAACACACATTGACACTGATGTCTGTAATTTACAAGCAAGGTATCCACCCCCAGTAAATGGTATGCCTTTGACAGCCACTGCATCACCCCCATCAAGGCCTCTCTAGTTGTTTCTGTCTGAACCCAGGCTGTCTGCACACATGTGCCCACTAGGGCTTTCCCTTCACTGCTACTTTGCTGCCTCTGTTGCTGCTCGTCAGCCTGTGCGGGAGACTTACGACTGCCCCTGCTGTCCATACTTCCTGTAAGAAACTGCTTCACATTCTGGATTCTGTTTCCTGGTGTTCCCAGTGCTATGCACTCTTTAGATGTCAAGTGGAGTTTCATTCCCTTGGTTGTTACTTTGTTATTTGAGCAGTGAGAACACCTGTCTTTCTTTGTTCTTATGTTGTCAGTTGCTCATGCTTATGGCGATGCCATGTATGACAGAATGAAATATTCCCCGGTCCTGTGCCATCTTCACGATCATAGGCATGACTGAGTCCATTGGTGCAGCCGTTGTGTATTTTGAGTGCCTTCCAACTTAGGAGGCTCATTTTCCTGCACTAGGTCAGGCAGTATTCCGTTGTGATCCGTAGTTTTCACGGGCTGATTTTCAGAAGTAAATCACCAGGCCTTTCTTCCTAGTCTGTCTTAGTCTAGAAGCTCCACTGAAACCTATCCGCTATGGGTGACCCTGCTGGTATTTGAAATACTGGTGGCAGAGCTTCTAGCATCACAGCAACACATAAGACATGTCAAACTGGCAGATGGGTGGATAGTGGCTTCTTAGTGACCCACTTTTGCAGCTGAGTCCCAGAGAAGCTCCTGGTCTTCATAAAGTCCCTTGGAAAAAAAAAAAAAAAAGAGTTGCTCAACTTTTATTTACATCTATTTCTCTTTAACTCAGATCTCTTCCATGGGGCCAGTCTCAGTGTAGGCATTCAGCCTACCTCTGAATTCCTGGCTTTTCCCATATACCTGTGCACAAAGCTTTGTTCTTGAAGGTAGAACAAACTCCCCCTACTACTTCCTTCCCCAAGCTAATCATTTCAGCCTGGTGGCCCACCAGTTTTTCATCAGACGAAACCAAACTCTGAGTTTCTGCTTAGGCTAAGCTGACACTCACAGGACATGTCTATTTTTTTGTCTTAAAAGAAGAAAAGAACGCTCTTATGAAAACAGGTTTGGACCATTTGGAAAGAATGCAGGAGTCTTTGATAGCCTGCTGAATGCCACATTGAGTCGTCTCATGCTGCATTTTCTTCTGAAGACCTTTTTTTCACCTTTCTAAATTGATGGAGCACCCAGCCTTTGTCCTGCAGGTTGTCCTGAATTTCCACACAGACCCAAATGGGATAATAGAGGTTCAGACCTGTGATAACTTGAAACTCACTTGAAAGGGGTGCCGTCCTGGCATTAATGTTGCTTTTGTTTGAATGAGACTATTGTTAGTGTTTTTGCAGGTCCATTGACACTATGGCTGGCTCTGAAATGCAGATAATAAGAGATGACATTTCCTTGTGGGAGAGCTAAAGCTAGCTGATAAATTGTCATTGTGCTACCTTTCAGAGGATTGCCTGTGATTAAACCAGAAAAAAAGACATTAAAGAAATGCGATGGATCTGACTTAACCTCTTGAAACCAAAGAAACTCAAAATTAATGACTGAAGTCCAAAGTCAAGTGTACAGTGTTAGGTATTGTGACATATTTTGCTCTTTGGTAAAATCATTAGCTGATGCCTGGATCTGAAAAAAAACATGCGAAGACACATAACAAAATCTAGGATTTGTTTTTAAGTCTTTATTCGTCTTATTTAGATACATATATGTATTTTCCTACTTAAATAGTTTTGATAAGAAGAGTCTATAACCAATTTTTTAATGCTTCTCCTGTCTTCTCATATCTGAACACACTGCATAGATATATTCAGAAGAATTGCCTCCTCTTTCCATGACAAGCGTAGATTTATGTATTTGACTTGGAAGTCGACAACCGCGTAGCATTTAATGCAAAATCAAATGCAACATCAAATTACCTTGTATTCATTTAAGTGAATTTGTGGGTTTATGGTGGATGGGCACAGATCCAGAAAACTGGGGCCAGGACAATCATTGCGGAGGATTGTAAGGAGGGAAAATGAAGTAAATATTTGGAAATTAATTACTTGTAAGGTTAAGGTTCATGCTTGGAGAGTGACCGAAGCAATTTATTCCACAATCAATTTGCAAGCATCCAGAGTGTAACAAAGTGGCAGGAAACATGGACTGCTCAAAACCAAGCCATGCCAAACAAAACTCATGTCCCTCTGTGACAAAGTGACTGATCCTAGAGACTAGAAGATCTACTGCCTAGGGCTCAGCCTGACCTTGGCACAATCATCAATGCTGTTTTGCAGGGGGTGGTCATTGACAAGCTGGTGAAAAGTTGCTTGGGTGAAATAATAACTGGGTAGATGTTGCACTGATTAAAGCCATGTTCTTCGGCTTGGTTAGTAAACAGTGTATGAACAAGTTTGTGGTTATGGAGATTCCCACAGGTTTTCTTGTGGATCTAATTTTTTTTTTTCTTTAATACATGGTTTTAAGAGACAAAGGAAACCATGTTTACAGAGCCTTGAAGCAAAGTCAGCTTTGCCAAGATTTCTGCATAGAAGATTGAGAGTCCAAAGTGATTTTTCACTAAGTGTGATTTAAATTAATTGGGATTGAATTACTGGGTGATTAGTGTTAAAAAACATGTCAAAGAGGGAACCCCCCACTAAATCCCATAAATGCAAAATCTGAAAACAAAGCTGCCCTGTGTATATTAGTATCAGCTACTTACCCTGTCACTTACACTGCACCTCTGCCCCTAACCATATTCCCTATTCAAGAGACAGCTATGCGGAATGTCTGAGCCGATGCTGGCCCCGACATATACCAACTGTGATATAAAACACTCACCGAAGGAGTCACTCTCTCACTCAGAGACCACAAAGAGGGAGATCTCATAGCTGCACGTGAGCCCAAGCTTAGGGGACCGACAGTAGTTGAACAACTCCAGAGAGAATAAGGGATACACAATTTTTACAGGAATATGCTTAACTTTCCACTAAATTATTACTTAGAACAGGATGTTTTACAGCTAACATATCCCATCTATTTTTGTCACCAAATACATCTTTCAGTCACTCTCAATAAAGGATACTTATAGGACCTCGATGTAAAAAGTAATGATGAGAAAAGTAATGCCCATCTCTTATATGCCAAGATAGATTTTAAATGGCTAATAGTGACCATGAGGAGACCTGGTGATGCAGTGGTTAAGTGCTTGGCTACTAACCAAAAGGTTGGACATTCGAACCCACCAATCACTCTGAGGGAGAAAGATGTGACAGTCTACTTCAGTAAAGACTACGGCCTTGGAAATCCTGTGGGGGCAGTTCTACTCTGTTCTATAGGCTTGCTATGAATTGGAATCAACTTGATGGCAGTGGGTTAATAATGACCCTGGCTGGTAAATGATTACATTCTTGAGAAATTAATATTAATAGCTGACAGTCATAGGGCTTCCTATGTGCCAGTCATTTGCATCATCACTTTGTGTTTATCACGTAATCCTCACAACACCCTCTGAAACCAAAACCAAACCTGTTGCCGTCCAGTCAACTCCTACTCATAGGGAACCTACATATTATTACTAGTTCCACGTGGCAAATGAGAAAACTTAGACAGCCAGAGTAACTAGTCTATGCTTACATTCCAGCTTCTAGTAAGACTGAGAGAATCATGATTCCTGGTAATGGTCAATAATGCCTCTTCCCAGTTATGCTGGTGATATATGTCCAGTCCTACTCAGAGTCATTTTACAGGCAGCCATTTCCCAGGTTCTACAGGACTGCTTTAGATAATATTTTTACTACTGTAAAATTACTTTTCCTCTGCATAGAGAAGGTAGAATGTAGCTTGGTGGTTCCTGTCTCTCATTAAAAGATAACAATTTTAACCTCATGAATATCATATTCTCAATTAAGTGAAAAAAATATACAATGAATCTTCTAAGAATTTTTTAAAGTAAACAACAGCTTTTAAATAATCTAATTAACATTCTCTATTTTTTCACAACCTCTGTGGAGAATGTAGTCCCAGGTTTATTTTTAATAAGAATTTGTTTTAAATGTATTTCATTCAGCTGTATTATTGAAATGAGAAAGGAAAACAGCCCCATTAAACATCTTATTTTAAAGATACATTTGATTATAATTGTTTCATTTAAAAAGCCTTAATTTAGTAAAATATATTAAAGATAATCAATTGTGGTTGATTTAAAATCATCTGAGGGAAAATAGATTTCCTATGATACTTAGAATAAACAAGCAACCACAAAGCTTTCTTTTAATGAAACAACATTTAATGTTGTTAAGGACTTTTTAAAATTTAAATTTGTATTGCATATGTAGATTTAACTTGCTCGCTTTATAAAATAATACGGTTTAAGAAGTATAAAACTATCTTTTAAAAAAGTCTTACATTTCCATAATACATTGCAGATAAATGTAATTACTTAAGAATCAAGATTAATTATGAAAGTGATGATACACATAATGTACACACCTGTAAGTATTAGGTGCGGTAGTATATGATCAGTAAGTTTTTTTAAAAAGTTGACTGTTTTCCCTTCTCTTATAGTTTCCTAAGTGTGTTACTCCTGTAGCTGAGTAACACATTTAGGAATAGTCTCAAAATGAAACTGCTTTAGGTTTTCTTTCCTTTTCTCCATTTTTTGGTTAGAAGGTAACTGATGCCACTTGCATATGCCAAAAGATAATTTTAAATAATTAGAAGATAGTGGGCAAGAGAGGAAACCCTTGTGGTGTAGTGGTTAAGTGCTAAGCCACAGCTGTTAACCAAGAGGTCGGCGATTCAAATCCTCCAGGTGCTCCTTGGAAACTCTACGGGGCAGTTCTACTCTGTCCTATAGGGTCGCTATAAGTTGGAAATCTACTAGACGGCAGTGGGTTTGGTTTGGTTTGGGGCAAGAGAAATACAGGCAGTTATATGTACGGATTACTCATTGGTCTTTGTGGAATAATTTTTAGTCCAGGTCTTTTACTTCATATTTATCCAGTACTTATTCTTGATTTATATCATTGATTCATATTCTTTGACTTATTTCCAGGAAAATGTTAAGCAGAAACCTATATGCTATTCAAAAAGCACCATATACTTTAACTCTTGATTTTAATTTTCATTAGGCATTTGTTTAAAATGAAAATCTCCAAATAATCTTTTGAAATTTATAATTAAGAATCAGAACACCAACAATTATACTAAGTCATTCATATTGTCAACATGGTCAACTTCAATTTACCTCTTGGGTACATTAGGCATAATTTAATCAAGATTAGAATTATTGGCCATGAGAGTTTTTGTCACATATACTAAACTAATGTTGTTCCAGTTTTCCCTGTTCCACTTCGGAGCTGGCTTTTGGGGCCCACTTAATTTAACATCTTTGGCACAAAAACTACATTGGCAAATGATCTATCAAGTGACCCATGAAGAAAAGCGAGATTGGGTTGCCCTTTGAAATAAACCTATTTGAATTTTATTATCTCCAGAGCACCTTGTGTCTCTAATCTTGTGAAAGGTTAGTATTCTATCCATCAGAGCAAGATTAGAGAGCTGGCTGTTGTCTGCTCTTGATGATAACTGAACACAGCGGTTGGAGCTGGAAGAAGGACATTCATTACCGTCAGTAGTTCAAAACGAGAGGGGGGGAATGAGCACAGAGGGAGCCACATCTCCAACATAAGCCATCTATTCCCAGGTCAGAGCATTTAAAGCAAAACCAAACCAAAAATAAAGGACCACTGCGTCGGTAAGGCACTGCAGACACCTATAAATAAGCCCCTCAAAAAACAGAGCTGTCTTAAGGCCATACTTCGCATAGATTACCAATTTCCTCAATGCAAATACCTTCTTGAAAATCATGCCTATTTAAAGAAATAGGTTCCATGTTACATGACACACATCAGGGAAAAAACAACAATGATATAATATCACTGTATAACATATGGCTAATAACATTGAACTAATGTAAAACATCCACTAAAATGTGAAATAATAAACCTGTGGGTTTTTTTTTTATGAATAAAATAAATAATAATACTTATCCAAATATTTTTTCAGGGGGGAACTTCTATTTATGAGCTATATAATTCAGAAGTTGAAATATAAATAATTTGAAAGTTATTTGTAAATTTAAAATATAGCCCTGAATTAAAATGTTTGCCCCTTATCTACAATTTAATTTGATTGTAACATCACGAAAAATAAGACACACACATTAAACAGTTCAGAATTTCATAAAAGATGCTGGCCCTAGAAAACTGATACTTCATCAAATATTAAAAACTTGATTTTTGTTTATACATTTCAAACGATTGATATAAAGCCAATTGAAATGAGATTAATCAATTCAGTACTTTTCTTTGAGAAGACTCCTGTAAATAATTGGCAAAGCATATTTAATTAATGTTAAGTAAATTTAGACCAGTGTAAAATTAATTAATTTGCATTTAGATCTTATACAATAATACTGTAAGCCTCGTTACATACTTACACCAGGATATCTATTTTACATTTCTTCATTAAAAGCATGCAATTACCTTTGAATTAAGACATTTATTATGCCAAGTGGGACTAATGTTCATTTCCCATTGATAGATTTTAGAAATAAAATGACTCCTTAGCCCTGGCTCAGAAAGCTATGCCATCTTGAAATTCTTTCCAACAAGCTCAAGTATATGGTAACAGGGATAGAGATGGTTGAAAGATACCTTGACTTTCTTTACTTTTCCTTTTTTTCCCAATTGTCAAATTGTTTATAGGAACATTCTTAGAATTACACAGTTATCATCCCACGCTAACGTTCATCAAATCCCTGTCAAAAACTCTGTAGAGAAAAGGAACAATGATTTTAAACTTATTTTGTTTGGTGCAGTGGGGTTGATTTCAACTCATGCTGTCCCCAGGTGTCCCCATGTGTGACAGAGTAGAGCTGCTCCATAGGGTGTTCTAGCCTGTAGTCTTTATGGAAGCAGGTCACCAAGGCTTTCTCCTATGAGCCCATGGGTGGTGTGAAATTGTGAGAATAGCAGTAGTAGCATCAGAACCTGTCAGAAGAGAGAATACTAACCAAGATTAGCCCAAGGCTGTCTGCTATGAGGTAGAGGTCAGACACACCTCCACTCTCCAAACTTGTTATCAATTCTGCAACCAGGTGTCCCTCCAACGGCACTCTCTATTTCTCTTTTGGGTTTGATACTTTGTTGTAACGGCCACACAGAACTCACAGACCATACTTACCATTTATTAGGGAACGGTGCACAGCTCAGGCATAGGATCAAGAGGCTACAACTCAGGATCTAGATCAGGAAGCACAGAGGCAAACTCTTTCTTCTTAGTGCACGAAAGCTCTCTCAGTGCCTTTCTACCTTGCAGGCTCCTCTCAGCCCCCTCAGGACAGACTGCTCTCAGCCTCCTCAAGACGGGTTCTTCTTGGTCCTACCGGCTATATCTGCTGGCTCTGTCGCCAAGTCCCTTCTGGGCATCTCGCTGTCTTCAGTGTTATAGCCCTTGAGCATGTTACAGCTGTTTTAGGAGGTTCCTTGCCTCTTCTGTCTCTCTGCTTCTTCTCCTTTCTTGCTTCTGCTCCTTCCTGCTGTTTCTCTTCCTGCTTCTTTCTGTCTCTTCCTGCTTCCTTCTGCTCCTGAATCCTCCATGGGGCTGTTGCTTATATCTACATCTACCACTCCTTCTCAATTTCAGGACATGGTCCCTGGGGTGAGGGACACAAACTAACCAACTCCTTAAGGTAAGCCACAGACACTTCATTTGCATTGTGGGCTACAACTCACCCTATTAGCATAGTTTATTGCCAATGCCTGCAAAGTACATACCAATCACAAGGCAGACTTCAACCCAGGACCAGACAAAAAGTATCAGACCAAGTTGTTTACAGCTTACCTAGAAAGTGTCAATTAACCTGGACAAAAGTAACAAACCTTCTGGGGAACTAGGGCAAAGGTAACTCCTCAGGCTTAGGGGAAAAACTCTCTCAAACTGTTTTTCCAAAGAATCAAGGCAAAAGGTCACATGAAGGAATTCATTTAACCGCAGGTGGTTTTGAACCTCCAACCTTTCAATTAGCAGCTGAGTGTTTACCTCTGCAGAGAGGTGATGAAATGACCATCTTTCTTTCCTTTGGACTAGCATTTATAATAATTAGAAATGGAGTTTTAATGACTACCGATTCTATCAATTTGGGAGATCATTCTCTGTCTAGACATAAATAGAAATTAGCTCTATTTTAAAAAACAAGCCTTCAAATACTAAAACTGCAGATGTTCTTATTATCGATGAATGATTACCTAACCTTACTTGGGACCATTATTTTACAGACAGCAAGCTGTGCCTTAGAGGCTACTTTTCGTTTCTATTTTTATTAAGTCGTTTTTACTAATCAGCATGAATCTACTACATTTAGAGTCAGGAGACTCAAATTCTATTCACTGCTATTTTGTTGATGTATTCTGTGATTTTGAGTAAATTTTCTGCTCTCTCAATGCTTTTGTATTCTTTTTGCCTTAATTGTTAGACTTAGAAAGAAATCCTTTCACTACTTATTTTTAAGTAGGTATTTCCTCCATCATTAAATACCATGCTTACGTTAAATAATGTATATTACAATTTTTTTCAATTATGAATGCAATCTGTGGTCACTGTAGAAATTTTAGAAAATTAGACAATGTACAGAGAATAAAATGTAAATCAACCATAAGCTTACAACCCACTGTAAACATATTTTATATTTTCTTTTGATTTTTCTGCATCTATATACAAATTATTTATAAAATTGGAATTGTACTGGGTATGTACTGTAGTTTTGTTTCTGTTATTTCCGTCTTAGCACTTCCTTATAGCATCAAGTTTTATATTAAAGGTGGATTTCCTTGTGAGTCTGGTGAAGCCACGTGTCAGAGCTCTTCATTTTAACAGGTTTTTTCTAAGGAGAACAGGAAGTGTTGCGATGAGTCTAGTCTCGGTTGAACATTATGGTCACCTGGGAAGCATGAAGATAGTAATGACAGCTGGGTTCCATCCTCTAGGAGACTGTGGTTTAATTGGTTTGGGGTGCAGCCTGGGCATCAAAAGTTTTTAAAGCTACGCAAGTGATTTTTCAGTGGGTACCCACTGAGTTGTATGCTCAGAAGGAAAAAAAAAAAAAAAAACTCATAGTCATGACCTATAAGACAGAGTAGAACTGACCCATGGAGTTTCCAAGTTGTGCCTGGTGGATGCGAACTGCTGACGCTTTGGTTAGCAGCTGTAGCACTTAACTATTATGCCACCAGGGTTTGATCAGAAGAGAGAGGGAAGTAAATTCCATTTGGCTGCTGCTCCTCAGTCTCCTTGTAGCTTATACAATCTCTTATTGCAGTATCCCAGGTCATTATCACAAGCTTTCACAGCTTATGATAAACTAGCCTAGGCCCCAGGTTTCAGAAACCACCTTCAGTGGTTTGATGCTTATAATAGTTTTTCTACAAAATGGCCCAACAAGTAATTGATTGAAGGAAGGGAAGCTAGGAAGTGAACTAGGTTTGAAAACAGAGTGATATGTATTACTACCATTCCCAATTTTGAAACCTAATTGATTCTTTCAATTGAGAAAAAAAAGGGGGGAGGGGAGGGAGATGGTTTTAAGGTGCCTTTAGTTCATGGTTCCTGAGTGATGCAAACAATTAATGTGCTCCAAAAGGTTGGAGGTTTGAGTCCACCCAAAGGCACTTCAGAATAAAGGCCTGGCAATCTCCTTCTGAACAATCAGCCTATGGAGCACTGTTGTACTCTGACACACAAGGTGGTGCTATGAGTAGAAATTGATTTGATGGTAACTGGTTTTCTGGTTAGTTCAGTTCTATACTTTAGGTGCATAATGGGTTAAACGGGCATCCAAGCTGTGTTTAGTGTCTTTGCCGAAAGAAAAATGGAAGAGGGTTGGGGGCTGGCTCAAAAGGGACATTTTCTACAGGCCAAATTTAAGGAGCTATGCAATGAAGAAAATGAACTTTGAATTTGATATGCAGGGCTTAGGGTGAGGAAGAAACACAGTCTGCAGACTCAAAACAGTTGTTTGTTCTTGGCAGCAACTGTCGGCAAATTTCAAGCTTAATTCATAATTCTGGGAATTAATGGTTTATCTATACCACCTAGTGAATATAAATGGCCTAATCAGTCTTTCTGATTTTAAAAGGTATCTTCAGGAGAAATAGCTACCAATAAATAAAACTACCAAGAAATAAAACATTTATCAATTGAATGTGTAAAGGATCACTGAGTATAGGAAAAGTCTAACCTTGTGAGATGTGAAATCAAGCCAACAATTTCTATAAACTGCTTTATTGCTTCAAATCTCCCTACACCAGCCAATTACATAGTGCTGCTTTCCAGGTAACTTTGCTGTTAATAGCTGAATTTACACCTCGTTCCTAAAATTCTCCTGTCAGCTTAATCTAGTCAGCTGACTTTACTTCAGTGATATTAAATTAAAGAACTTTGGTACAATGTATTGATTATTTTTAACAAACGCTTGTGATTGTAAACTGATGATTTTTCATTAAAAATCTTATCATGTAAGTCTAGTCAATTAGATTACAGACATTGCAAGAATTTGAGTTGTGACATCCAAGTGAGTGGAGTATTTAAGAAAGCATTTTTATGTCATATTGATCTTCCACACTTGTTGGTTATAGGATTTCCCCCACATTCTTATGTTTCTACTTATTTACGTCTAATTTATAAGAGTTTCCAACACATTTTGGGGGTAATATAATAAAAATTTCCTTTGGATTGATATAATGAGCAATTTGTGAACCGTATATAATATTTTTAACAGCAGATAGATTTATAATTTTCTGAAACGAACATAGACTAAATTTGTGAGGAGCACTATGTTCTGTTCCAGGTCATTTGTTAGTTCTTGTAAGACGTTAAAAGATTGTTTAAACTTTCATTTTTGGTAATTATTGGAAGGGAAAGTTAAAAAAGTAAATTGTAAAAGAAGTAGGTTCTCCTCAAAAGAGATCTACATAAATGGGAAAACATACATGGTCATGGATAGGTAGCCTCAACATTGTGAAAATGACAATGCTACCCAAAGCAATTTACAAATACAGTGCAATCCTGATCCAAGTACCAACAACATTCTTTAAAGAGATGGAAAAACTAATCAATAAATTTATATAGAAAGGGAAGAAACCCTGGATAAGGAAAGCACTATTGAAGAAGAATAAAGTAGGAGGACTCACACTACCTGACCTCAGAGCCTATTATACAGCTATCGTAGTAAAAACAGCCTGGTACTGGTACAGACACAGTGACCAGTGGAAAAGAATTGAGAACCCAGAGGTAACCCCCTTCACCTTAGGTCACCAGATCTTTGACAAGAGCCCAAAGTCCATCAAATGGGGAAAAGACATTCTTTTTAACAAATGGTGCTGACAAAACTTGATGTCCATCTGCAAAAAAGTGAAACGGGACCCATATCTCACACCATACTCAAAAAAAGTAATTCCAAATGGATCAAAGACCTAGATATAAAGCCAAAAACTATAAAGTTCATAGAAGAAAAAATAGGATCAACGCTAGAGGCCCTAATACATGGCATTAACAGGATACAAACCATAACTAACAATACACAAACTCCAGAAGATAAGCTAGATAACTAGGATCTTCTAAAAATTAAACACTTACGCTCATCAAAAGACTTCATCAAAAGAGTAAAAAAGGGAACTTACAGACTGAGAAAAAAATTTTGGCTATTACAAATCTGACAAAGGTCTAATCTCTAAAATCTACAGGAAAATACCACACCTCTAAAACCAAAAGACAAATAATCCAATTAAAAAATGGGCAAAGGAAATGAATAGACACTTCACCAAAGAAGACATTCAAGCAGCTAACAGACATATGAGGAAATGCTTTCAATCACTAGCCATTAGAGAAATGCAAATCAAAACTACAATGAGATACCATCTCACCCCGGCATTACTGGCACATATCAAAAGAACAGAAAGTCACAAATGTTGGAGAGGCTGCAGGGAGATTGGAACTCTTATGCACTGTTGGTGGGAATGAAAAATGATACAACCATTTTGGAAAATGATGTGGTGCTTCCTTGGAAAGCTGGAAATAGAAATACCATCTGATCCAGCAACCCCTCTCCTAGAAACATAAAAAAAACACCAACATCGCATGAGTAGACATATGTACACCCATGTTCATTGCAGCATTGTTCAGAATAGCAAAAAGATGGAAACAACCTAGATGCCCATCAACAAATGAATGGATAAACTGTTGTACATATACGCAATGGAGTACTATGCAACAATAAAGAACAATGATAAATCTTCAAAGCATCTCAAAACATGGATGAATCTGGAGGGCATTATGCTGAGTGAAATAAGTCAATCACAAAAGGACAAATATTGTATGAAACCACTACAATAAAAATTCATGAAAAGGCTTACACAAACAAACAAAAAACAATCTTTGCTGGTTATGAGGGAGGGGAGGGATGGGGATGGAAAAATACTAAACAGACAATAGATAAGTGGTAACTTTGGTGAAGGGTAAGGCAGTACACAATACTGGGGAAGCCAGCGCACCCTGTACAACCCAAGGTCATGTAAGCTCCACAGACACATCCAAAGTCCCTGAGGGACCAAATTGCTGGGCTGAGGGCTATGGGGACCATGGTCTCAGGGAACATCTAGCTCAACTGGCATAACATAGTTTATAACGAATATGTTCTACGGTCTACTTTGGTCAGTAGTGTCCGGGGTCTTAAAAGCCTGTGAGCAGCCAACTAAGATACTCCACTGGTCTCACCCCTTTGGGAGCAAGGGAGAATGAAGAAAACTAAAGATACAAGAGAAAGATTAATTCAGAGGACTAATGGACCACAACTACCACAGCCTCTACCAGACTGAGTCCAGTACAATTAGATGGTGCCTGGCTACCACTACTGACTACTCTGGCAGGGATCACAATAGAAGGTCCCAGACAGAGCTAGGGAAAAATGTAGAACAAAATTCTAACTCGCAAGAAAAGACCAGATTTACTGGCCTGACAGATACTTAAGAAACCCGGAGGGTATGGACCCTGGACACCCTCTGAACTCAGTAATGAAGTCACTCCTGAGGTTCACCCTTCATCCAAAAATTAGACAGGTCCATAAAACAGAATGAGAGTAAAGGGACATACCAGCCCAGGGGCAAGGACTAGAAGGCAGGAGGGACAGGAAAACTGGTAATAGGGAACCCAAGATCGAGAAGGGAGAGTGTTGACATGTTATAGGATTGTTAACCAATGTCATAAAACAATATGTTTACTGTTTAATGAGAAATTAGTTTGTTCTGTAAACCTTCATCTAAAGTACTATTAAAAAAAAAAGAAAATCTAATTTAAAAAAATGTAGGTTTTGTTTAACCTATTATCAGAGTAGGGTGTTATTTTTCTTTTTTCCTTTTTTTAATTTCTATACTGTCTATTTTATATGCTGGGGTTACCATGAGATTTTATGCTTGTGAAATTCTCCCAGGACTTGTTAGACCACAAACTTAGAAAATTTAGAGTTTTCCCATTCTACTTTAAAATTTAATGTCATCTAAATCCTCTAAATCATTTAACTGATTTAAGAATTTGCTTTTGGATTTTAGTTACCTTGCAGGGCAATATGTGAGATCAAAATGCTGCTGATTTGTCGGAGCAAATTTCACATATAAAATAAAAATGAGAGAAGGAAAAGGACTTTAGTCTGCTATCTATGACGTGCTTAGCAGACTGATAATCAGATTTCTTCCTTGCTACAAGAATTTAAAGGAGTCTTATTTTTTATTGATTTTATGTATTTTCAAACATTTCTCTTGAGATTTGGACCCTTTATGTCAGGGATGGCAACTTTTTTCTTTTTCTGTCAAAGGATTTTTTTGACTTTTGGTATCACGTAAAGTCCCTTCGGCATATTCTTCTTTGTTGTTTCGTTTGTTCATTTGTTTGTTTTTATCCAAACATTTATAAATGTAAATACCATTCTTATTTAGAATAAAAAGTCACCAACTGGGAGCCAAGAAGTTGCAGTTTGCCAACCCTTGCTTTTAACTGCCATAGGATTTTCTAAAGCCTGTCCCCTGGAAGGCTTGTTTTAAAGATACTAACCCTGGGAGGAGAATTCTTTGGGGGAAGGCTTCTGGGGGATGCTGGAATAACCAAAGTAAGCAGATTCTCTACTGACAGTACTTTCCCAATCTAGAGGCGTTACTGTGTGCATTGGAATCCCCACGGGACCTTTCATGTGTAGTTCAGGCCCATCAGGAAGACGCCCTCTCTGAGGCAACTAAGTGTTCCTTGGAAACCAGGGATCCAGGACAGCAGGATTTTTACGTGCCTGTGTATCACTTTATGTATTTTTTTTGTGTATCACTTTATGTATATCACTTTATGAGATACATTTTTGGTTAAATATTTATAGTATTGTCCTGTGTGCCAGTCCTTGTTGTAGTCACTGCAGCTATAATCCCTGGTTCCATGACTTATATTTTTTTCTAGTGGAAGCCACTCCTTTGAGGAGAAGATGCCAGCCCTAGAGATTTGAGCACGCTCTGCAGTCTTAGTTATCTACGTCACATAATTAGTACTGGTGGAAAAATAATCACACATGAAAATTGTTTTTATAAATATTTTATATGTGACTTTAAAATGCATTTTTCAATTTATATTTAAAATAGGATTATAGTCAATGTCCTAGGAGTTTATAATACTCCCCATTAATTATTCAAATCACAGAGTAATAATTTGACGTAGGGTAAAGTTCAAAGCCACCCATCTGTCTTGGTCTTTTTTAGAACTCATCCTTGTCCCTAAAAGCTTTGGCGCTCCGGGTTCCAGGCTAGCCCAGTGGTCAAGTACAACTCTCTTAACCTTATCTGTTCTCAGTTTCCTCAACCTCAAACTAGTTCTACTAACATCTGATTTGCATACAATGTGTATGAAGGCCCCTAACACCGTATCTGACACTTGTTGGATGGCAGTAAGCAGCAATTATTATTAGATGCTATTCTCTAGTTATCCTTGAAATTATCATCATTCATTGTTTTGAATTCTTTTTTGGTCTTTATTTAAGGTTTGGTATCTTTAATCCAAAAATGTAACAGAGGCAAATATAAATAATGAAGATAATCTATGGCCACGTTGTTTGCATCTGTTGCCACTCAGGTTTGTTGCTTTGTTTTGTTCTGTTTTTGCCTTACTTTTGGTTATAATAATCCCCCAGAGAGGAAAGATGTGAATTGATCGCTTTGAAATTATATGAATTTTTATTAATTCCTGGGATGAATTGACTGAATAAATTATAATACTCATTACAGTACAATATGCTTTAATCAGTGCTTAAACACACACACACACAGAGCAAGAAATTATGAATCAAAGAAATAGAAAATCACAAATGAATTTTTGCCGCTGGCAAATTGTCTCAGTAATTTCATAAACACTGATATTTTCATTTTTGAATAAATTGGTATTCTGAAAATAATTTTATGTAATTCTGACCCATTGTTTGTTAAAACAGGGTCTATGTCTTACACAAATGTGCAAATGGATTTTTTAATAAAAAGTACTGAGGCGATATGGTAGGGTATCTATTGAAAACAGCTCTTCCCTTTCCCATATGCCTTTAGTTTTTAGCCTGCACTCATGAAAAAACGAAAGATGGCATAATCTTCTTTATTATGAACAACAACAAAAAACGAAAGCTCCCAAATGAGTTTAATCAATACAACAGGTTGACCGTGTGAGACTCAAAAGTGGTTTGGGAGTTGGTTTAAATGGTGCACAGTGTGCTTCACTTACGTGAAGTGTGTGAGCGAATGTGAATGCCCTCAGCTCGGTCGGGGCACGGGCTGTGAGACCCAGGCCTGGCAGACCTAGTAGCAGGAGAGTCAGGCAGCATGCCAGGCAAAGCGTGCCACAGGACAGGCAGGGCTGGTGAGACAGGAAGTCAAGGACTGGCGCGGCAGTACTGAAAACCAACATGCTTTTGAATGGAGCCACAAGATACTTTATATACAGATGCTCGTGAACTTGGAGCATGGGAAGATATGAATGTGTGTATGTGTGTGTGTTTACATGTGTGCATGTGTGTGTATATATATGATTGTGTATGTAGAAACATCTGGAGGACGACAGGAGGGCAGGCAGATCAGTTTCGCTCTGTTCTAAGAGGTAATTTGTAGCATTTTCCTCCCGTGTAAGTGGGCCCACAAAGTCATAACTAACAGGAGTTTAAAGCAGATGGAGTCAAGGTCACCTTCACCCAGAGATCTATTCATTCACTCACTCTTCACCGCTTTAAAGGCCCTGCTATGTGACAGGCACCATGCACGGAGATGGCAATATTGTCCACCAGAAATCATGCCTGTGAATATAACTATATTTTCATCCATTTAAAACACAGCTCCTCACATTTATCTTATAAATAAATTGTGGGATTCACGAGGCCTAGAAGTATGCTGGGCTTTTTTTCTCAGACTATTTTGCTGTCCTATTTGTAGCCCCCTGGAATTTATCAGTAGAACGGTGCCTCTCAATGTGGGGGTTACAGTGGAGTGATTTTACCCCCAGGAGGCATTGGCAATGTCTGGAGACATTTTTTAGTTGTCTTTACACTTACAACCATTTTTTTTTTTTCACCTTATCGTTAGTAACATATACTACATGTAATGTTGCAGTGTGTAATTTGCTGATGTCATCGTATCTGTAAGTTTATATGTAATGTTTCTAATCTCCAAAGACAAATAAAGATACTGAAAATAAAAGGCAATAATAATGAAAACTAAAAAAAAAAGAGGTACTTGACTTACATCAGAACCTACTTATGAAGGAATCCTCAGAATGGAACCCTGTCGTAATGCTACTGGTATCTAGCAGGGACAGGCCAAGGATGCTTCTAACCATCCTACAATGCACAAAAGAGCCCCCCACAACAAAGATCATCTGGTCCAAAATGTCCATTGGCCAAGGTTAAGGAATGCTGGTCAACTTCTAAATACCACATAAGCTATAATTTGCCAAGGATAACTTCAATTGGCAAGGCTTTGCTGGGCAAGAACAATCCTTATCTCTTCTTCCAAGGCCTCACTCCCCAGGCAGGGGGAAAGATAATCCATTTGGGGACCATGTTTTCTGACTTCAATAGACCCCGCCTTCAAAGTCCAACATAGAAAAGAGTAAATGACACTATGGGTTTTCCTGCACTAAATGCTCCTCATTAATTCAGCATTTTCCTGACCGTATCAGTTTATTATGTAAATGAGGGGAGTTTTAAAAGGAGATGTGATTTTCAAAGATGTACCTCAAGGCTAGCAGATGTGTTCAGAATCAGAAAGGATGCTCCTACTCACTTGACCTTGGAAAAAGCTTGGGGTGGGGACTAGTGTATGATAGCTTATTGTGTTTCTATTCAACATAGCCCTTTTATGCTATCAGCTTTCCAAACCATTTCGTCCTCCACTCCAGCTCCTCCTCTGGGTCTTTCCTCAGCCAGACTTTGGGCCTTGAGCTGACTGAACTGATGTAGCATGCTAGGGGCCCAGGGTGCAGTGTTGAAAGAAAGAAATTATGAGAGAGAAACATCCACATATACACATTTACATACTTGTGTCTGTGTGTGCTGCACATATGTGTGTATTTCTGGGTTTAGGAGGGCAAATTTATCATTTCTGCTTCCCTGGGGAAGACAAGTGCTATCTGTGCCATTATTAATAGGTGTAATCAATGACTAGTAACTGAAGGTTTTCGTTCATTGGGTTCTGGGATTACAGGTCACTATATTGTCCTGAATCATTTATTTAAATGAGCTTTCAGTGAGGAGTACTTTTGTGAACTTGAGAGTAAAACACAGGTAGTACCAGATTTACATTGTATTTAAGTTGCCAGGAATCACACTTACGACCATTCTTTTTGTTTTTTTATGTCTTATCATTAATATGAACTATATATAATGTTGCAGAGTGTAATTTGCTGATGTCATTATATCTGTAAGTTTACATGTAATGTTTCCAACACTCAAAGACAAAGACCAGATTTTAAAGATACTTATAATAAAAGGCAACAATAATGAAACTTAAAAAAAAAAAGAGTACTTGATTTATGTCAGAACTGACATACAATGGAGTCATTGGAATGGAACCCTGTTCTAAGTCAGGGGGCTACCTGTAGTAAAACACTTCAATTCCCAGGTAAATGCTAAAAAAAAAAAAAACCTGTCACCATCAAGTCGATTCTGACAGAGTAGAACTGCCCCATAGAGTTTACAAGGAGCAGCTGGTGGATTCAAACTGCCAACCTTTGTTTATCAGCTGAACTCTTAACCACTGCACCACCAGGGCTCCAGTTAAATGCTACACAGTTTTAAATCCAATCTCATGCCTAATCCACTACAGAATAGGTTTATCCATAGCAGTATTAATGGGACAACATTTCCAACTTGAAAGGAAGAAGGTTTTGGGGGTTTTATGTGGTCTACAAATTGCTAGAGAGCCTTTAGTTTGACTTTCCCCTCTTGCTGGTGTTTCCCTTTGGCCCTGTGTGCTCTTCTGTTTTTATCCATTTTGTTTTGGAGCTCTCATTTAAAGCCTTTCACAGATATCCTTAGGGCACCTCTTGGCTCTTAGGAGTGGATTCTTGCCCCTTAAGAGGCCTCTCCAAGCTATCAGGCAGCATCCCACAGGCCTTCCTTTTGCTTTTGGAACAGTGGTGTTTTTTATCTACAAGATTGTTCTCCCACTTAAGGCAGTCTGCCCCGCAGCAAACAGATGTTTGCATCCGGATCTCCCCTCTAGATGAATAAAACACTCCCAGAGGCTAGTGCTGGCTGGAAGAGTTCTCTTGTGCACCTATGAAGCATAACTTAGCCTTAAGCACCCATCTTTGATGTATATTTTGTGATTGGGGAAGAAGACAAAAAAAAAAATCAAATTGCATTTCTGTCAAGCTGTTTCTTGAAGATGAGAGTTTCTGTTGACTGGTGTTTTAATCCAATGTGAGCTTTGTCCTGTCTGGTTAAACAAAGGTCAGATTGAGATTGCTTTTCCTTATATTGTTCTTCAATTTGGTTCTCTGCGTTACTGTTTGCATGTAATACTTCATCAGCAAAATGGATCGGATAACTGTCTTCCCAACCTCCATCATGTTTGGTTTGCTGAGAAACAATTTTTATCCAAGCATAAAATAGTTTGTTCAAAGAGTCAACCTTCAAAAGGTGGAAGTTTATGGACATGTTGAAAATGAAATGAGCATACTTATTTTTGGAGGACATTAGTTTTGCCTCAGTGCCTTGGATCCTCATATTTCATGTGATCTAAGATCAATGCACCTCAAGGTAGCAAAATTTGTCATAATTGGCTGATCCATTAGTGTCTTCTAACATCAAATATTAACTTTGACTGTGAGATCACTAAACCATATAATGATTTTGAACAAGGAATAATAGTTTGACTTTTGAGAACCGGTGAAGTTAATAGCAAACTTTTGTTCACTCTGCCTGTTTGAGACAATGACACAACTTTAGTCGAAAACTTAAGTTTGGAATCTAATGAAGTGTTTCTTGAGCCATATTTATTGAAAGATATCAACTTGTTTTCTATATTCAACTGTTGTTAGTGGCGCCTTCTAGTTAATTCCAAATCATAGCAACCCCATGTGACAGAGTAGAACTGCCCCATAGGGTTTTCTAGGCTGTAATTAAGAGCTCAGCTGCTAACCAAAAGGCTGGCAGTTCGAATCCACCAGCTTCTCTTTGGAAACCCTGTGGGGCGGTTCTACTCTGCCCTATAGTCTCCATGAGTCAGAATAGACTCCACGGCAACAGGAATCTTTATGGGAGAAGATGGCCAGGTCTTTCTCCCTCAAAGCCACTGGGTAGGTTTGAACCGCCAACCTTTAGGTTAGCAGCTGAGCACTTACTCATTGCATCACCAGGGCTCCTTTACTAATATTAATTTAAGTATAAGAAAGCAAACTGCAGTGAACTGGTAGCCTGCTTTTACCCATTCAGCTTCAAGTGGTGATAAGCATGATATTTCAGAGGCCCAATGTCGGGAGGGAAAAAGCCTAAAGAGAGTTACCTTCAATAGAAGAAAGAAAAAAAAAAAAATGAAATTTTTATCCCTAGAGACAAGCACTTATGGCTCAAATCTTTGGAGAACAATAGGAATCAAAGATTTTTTTTTTTTTCTTTAGCCTTTTGCAAATCCAGACCACACTATTGATTACTGACTATTCATTGCTGAAGGCAGTACTCCGTATTCAATGAATTAAGCTTTAATTCCTGAGTCCAACAAAATAATTGACCTCAAAAAGAAGATAAATGAACAGGCTGTCCTGAGCTCATGATGAGAATCCACTTTCCAGTCTCATTATATTAGTATTTTTCAAATCAGTGATTTTTTTTCCAGCTTCTTTCAAAATCTATAAAACCTTTCAGCCTCTTCCCATATCAAAAAACCCAATCTATTTTCATTCTTGGTTTCAAGGTTGAAAGGTTTTACTTACGAAATTTTTATACTTCAGTATTAATAATATAATATAGTGTCCATTTTTGAACAAGCCGACTCGACAGCAGTGGTTTTGGGTTAGGTAACTAGTATTTCTGAAAAAAATCTGAAATAATCGGATTTCATAAAATCATAAATAATGATACATAGATAGAGACAAATAGCTGTCATCAGTCAGTGCTTACTCATGGCGACCTTATGTACAACTGAATGAACGTTGCCTGGTTCTGAGCTGCCCTTACAATCTCCAGCATGTTCAAGTCCATTGTTGCAGCTGTTTTGCCAATCCATCTCACCAAGCATCTCCCTTACCCTCACTGGCCCTCTGCGTCACCAGACATGATATCCCTATCCAATAGTTAAGCCCTCCTGATGATGTTGTGTCCAAGGCATGCAAGTTGGGCAATGCTCTGTTGTGATCTACAAGGTTTACATTGGAAAATTTTCAGTAGCACATTACCAGGCCTTTCTTCCTAATTTGTCTTAGTGCTGAAGATCTGCTGAAACCTGTCCACCATGGGTGATCCTGCTGGTATTTGAAATACCAGTGACATAGCATTCATCATCATAACAACACACAAGCCATAGCTGTACTACAAACTAATAGACAGGTGGTGGAACTTCGATATATAGCATACTTTATGTATAGCATAAATTGATCACTTGGTGATTTTGAAAATTTTGCCCTATCTGCTTCAACAATCATTTTTCTTATCTGATCCCTGAAGGGTAGAGAAGTTTAATAATATTTAAACTGATGTTACATTTAGAGAAAATAAAAATAAGAACTATTTGGTGACTTGAACCAGATCACACAGGGGATATGAACCATAACTTTGAGGTACTTACCTCAGTTGTTGCTGCCACTGTAGAAACAGAATTTCTGCATTCATAGAGATGGCAAATTATTTCATAGTAAGAGGGTAAACAAGAGAACAGAGTTCATTTCAAGCCCTGGTGCTTTGGTTTTAATTGAAAACAAATGTAAACAATCATCATTATTATACCCAAAAACCAAAACCAAATCCATTGCTGTCAACTTGACTCCCATAGGACAGAGTAGAACTGTCCCATAGGGTTTTCAAGGAGCGCCTGGTGGATTTGAACCTCTGACCTTTTGATTAGCAGCCAAACTCTTAACCAGTGTACCACCACGGTTTCCATCATCACTATAAACACTTTTAATTATTGAGACAGTGGTTCAATTCACTATTATTCAGAATTGAAATAGCTAAACCAAGCACTCCTTCAGCCAACTTCCAATAAAGCTGAAATGAAGTGTAATTGCCATGGAGTTTATGGAGAGAGACTCATCACCTCTTTACTTCTGTGTCCCATGAGCGAACCTCCCAGAGATCCAGAAGAGAGAACACCTTTATTTTACTCCTATTTGGGTTCCTTAAGGTGTTCAAGACTTGATTTGCCACCTCATTAGCTGAGATGGGACATAGCTTCAGGGAATAAAATGTGACTATGAAGAGAAGGAAACCACACCGGAGATCACATGATACAATTTTGCATGAAAAACAACTTGTTTTTTCAACAATATAAATGAGTATGCATGTGGACCTCACTAGATGGAATACACAGGAATAAAATCCACTATATTTATGGAAAGAGAGGATGGAGAATCTCAATAACAACAGTCAGAATAAGGCCAGGGGATGAATGCAAAACAGATCATCAATTGCTCATATGCAAGTTTAAGTTGAAAAAGTTGAAGCTGAAGAAAATTAAAACAAGTCCATGAGAGCCAAAGTATGGCCTTGAGTATATCCCACATGAATTTCAAGAACATCTCAACAACAGATTTGACACATTGAACACTAATGACCAAAGACCAGTCGATTCGTGGAATGACATCAAGGACATCAAAGGTGAAGAGAGCAAAAGTTCATTAAAAAGACAGGAAAGAAAAAAGAGACCAAAATGGATGTCAGAAGAGACTCTGAAACTTGCTCTTGAATATAAATAGCTAAAGCGAAGGGAAGAAATGACAAAGTAAAAGAGCTGAACAGAAGATTTGAAAGATAGGCTCTAGAAGACAAAGTATCATAATGAAACGTGCAAAGACATGGAGCTAGAAAACCAAATGGGAAGAACATGCTCAGCATTTCTCAAACTGAAATAAATGAAGGAAAAAAATTCAAAACTCGAGTTGCAATATTGAAGGATTCCATGGGGCATCAATAGAAGTTGGAAGGAATACACAGAGTCATTGTTCCAAAAAGATTTGGTCAACATTCAATTGTTTCAAGAGCTTGCATATGATCAAGAACTGGGTGCTGAAAGAAGAAGTTCAAGCTTCGCTGAAGGCATTGGTGACAAACAAGGCTCCAGGAATTGACAGAATATCAATTGAGAAGTTTCAACAAATGGATGCAGAGCTCTAAGTATTCACTCGTCTATGCCAAGAAATTTGGAACACAGCTATCTGGTCAACTTACTGGAAGAGATCCATATTTGTACCCATTCCAAAGAAAGGTGATCAGACAGAATACAGAAATTATCAAACAATACCATTAATATCACATGCAAGTAAATTTTGCTGAAGATCATTCAAAAGCAGGTGCAGAAGTACATCAACAGGAAATTGCCAGAAATCCAAGCTGGACTGAGAAGAGGTAATGGAATGGGGAATATCACTGCTGATGTCAGATGGATCTTGGCTGAAATCAGAGAATACTAGAAGGATGTTTACCTTTGTTTTATTAACTTCACAAAGGCATTCGTCTGTGTAGATCATAACAAATTATAAATAACATTGAGAAGAATGGGAATTCTAGAACAGGTAGTTGTGTTCATTTGGAGCCTATACATAGATCAAAGGCAGTTGTTCAAACAGAATAAGGGGATACTTCTTGGTTTAAAAAGATATGTGTCAGGGTTGTATTCTTTTACCGTATGTATTCAATCTTTATGCTGAGCAAATAATCAGAGAAGCTGGGCTACATGAAGAAGAACGTGGCACCAGGATTGGGGGAAAACTCATTAATAACCTGCAATATGCAGATGATACAACTTTCTTGCTGAAAGCAAAGCAGACTTGAAGCACTTATTGATAAAGATCAAAGACTACAGCCCTTAGCATGGATTACTCCTTAAGATAAAGAAAAAAATCGTCACAACTGGGCCAATAAACAACATCATGATAAAGAGAGAAAATAACGAAGTTGTCAAGGATTTCATTTTACTTGAAACCACAACGATATCCACAGAAGGAGCAGTCGATGTATTGCACTGAGCAAATCTGCTGCAAAAGAGCTCTTTAAGGTGTTAAAAAACAAAGATGCCACTTGGAGGACTAAGGCATGCCTGACTCAAGCCATGGTATTTGCAATTGCCTCATACGCCTGCAAAAGCTGAACACTGAATAGGAAGACTGAAGAATTGACGCATTTGAACTATGGCTAAAAGTCCCCAGTGACGCTAACTTGTTTGACTTTTTGCATCCTGTAACGATCCGAGCAACACTCAAGTGCTGCTGTAGAAGACCCACTGCCATTGCCTTCGATGCTGTAGGATAGGAGAGTGCATTTCGTGGGATACTCTTTTTCCTTTAGAACCTCTAAACCAGAAATTGCAATTATCTATATTTTATTCAAGTTCTGTACAATGGTAGGTTCTGTTTGTAATGATAATTCAGGGTATTTCATTGCTTTCTGATTCATTATGGCAGCCCACATTAGTTCATTATAGCTTTTGTATTAGGTGAATTTAATTGAATTATGAATCTCTGAACACTGATAATTGATTGCTATATATAGAAACCCCAAAGAGTCCAAAATATTACATTAATTTGAATATCCCATTTGCAAACTATTCCAAATATAAACAATTTAATTGAATTTAGTGTTAGAACAAATTCATAAATGGACAGAAGCAAATGTATTCATCAGTATGCATTTGTTATTATGTTAATGACAATATTGGCACATTATATTTGCAACATGTTTTGATTTTAATTTCTATTACACCATGAGATTTTCTGAAATGTAATAATAAATGCAAAAACTAATTGAGCAATTTTGGGGAGTTATTAAATGGCAAATTCCTAATGTTAATGGTTGCTCTTCCAAATGGAAATCACGTGGTCTTTTTTCTTTAACTTGTGAAGGATCATAGATACAGGTCAAATCTCATTTCAAATATTGTTATCAATGGTTCCTTGATACTCTAATCACAGGGTACTTTATTATGCCCACTAAAAGCAGTTGTTTTTAGGATAAATAGATGCTCGTTTGTTTTTTGTTGCTATTGTTTTGTTTTTAGATCTTACAAGTTCATGACTACTTTCTCGTTTTATTGACAGAATTTTTCCGCGAGCTCCTGGAGAATGCGGAAAAGTCACTCAATGATATGTTTGTACGGACCTATGGGATGCTGTACATGCAAAACTCAGAAGTGTTCCAGGACCTCTTCACGGAGCTGAAAAGGTACTACACGGGGGGCAACGTGAACCTGGAGGAGATGCTCAACGACTTCTGGGCTCGGCTCCTGGAACGGATGTTTCAGCTGATAAACCCGCAGTATCACTTCAGCGAGGACTACTTGGAGTGCGTGAGCAAATACACAGACCAGCTGAAGCCGTTTGGCGATGTGCCCCGGAAATTGAAGATTCAGGTCACCCGTGCTTTCATTGCCGCTCGAACGTTTGTCCAAGGACTGACTGTGGGCAGAGAAGTTGCAAATCGAGTTTCCAAGGTAATGGCAGAGCTGCTTTCTAATTGGTTTTCTTCTTTCATTCTGTTTTTAAAACACTGAAAAAAAAATCAACCTAAAAGTTCTATTTACAGGGGTCTTTGCTTTTAGAGAAATCAGCTAAATGTCCAAGCTTCATTTTGCTTTATTTCCTTGCTTTGTGTGAGAGAAGACAAGATTTCAAGCAACCCGATGTCATTTCGAACATAAAGTCAATATTTATCCGCAATATAGCAAAGAAGATTTTATCAGGAAGAGTGATAAAAACAGGTGTCTTGCAACCATAATCACTTGGCATTTCCGATCAGAGTTTTTTAAGAATGATAAATATTTACAAAACAGTCCATTCAAGGCTATAATCCTCCAGGAAGTCAAAAGGTGACAGTCTTCATAGGTCCTGCAAACAGAGACAAGTTGTTCTTCAAAACACCAGCAGCTGGCATTCCTTCTTCTTTAGCACACTTGTCAAAGTGGCCACGTTCCTTAATAGTGAAGGAAGAGCCCTTTGCTGACACCTGTAGAACCCAATTAGGGAGGACTAATGAATACAAAGCAGAGTCTGGCAGAGAATTCCTTTTGTTATCCACTGTCTTTGCAATTCAGTGCCATATATTGCACTGGGCTCATGAGAAAGATAAATCACTAATACAGGTTTGTACCTTTCCTTGAGGGTGATGTCTTTAAACCTTTAATGCAAGGGGCCTTTCTCCATTGCTGTCTTTAAACATTGACTATTCCTGTGTCGAGGATATCTGCCTTTGTTTAAGTTCTTCTCTGATATTTAACTGCTCTTATGAGATAGGTATGCCCATTTGTGAGGTCAGCTCAACAAATAAACTGAAAGATGATTACTTGAAGAGATAAAGTAAAAACAATACATACCAGGAATCTGGTATTATGTCACCCAAAGAAGGTCATATTTGAACAAAGATTATTACCAGATACTACTTTTCTATTGCAAAGTACTGCCAAAGAACACACAGTACCTTTTATATCTATTGGTACTATTCTACAGTTTTTTATTTTCACACATTGATCTTTTAAATATTTACATCTTGGCTTAAACATTGTGTTGTTTATCTTTAAAAATGTTTCTGTATGGCACTATTGGTAAAATACATAGAAATTGGTTTCCGATTATCCATTCCTGACAATTTTATTTAAACATATGGAAAGATTATTTGCAATAAGGCCCCAAAGGGGACAATTACAAGGGGTTTAATAATATTAAGTGCAATCAACTCTGATGTTAAAAACGGTGATTTTTTATTGAGGACAAACAATGAAATGAATTAACAAGGAATTGGCCAGATGGAATAAAAAGGGGACATATGATTGCCTGAGGAAAGTCTGTAAAATGTAAATAAGCATAAAACTATATATGTATTCCATTTTTTTTAGCAGATAGATTGCATTACAAAAAAAAAAAAAAAGAATAAGGAGTTTAGTCGCAGGGGCTTCACACTGAAGCCTTTACTACTTGTTGAAGAATAAAACATGAAGTCAGCTTGTGAGAAGTATGAAGTAAGAACTTCAAAGTGGATTGATAAATGCAACTTAAGAATCTTGATTATTTATATTTTATTTTGTTTAAGATTGAATATTATTTACATAAGACTCTTGCCATCTGAGAGGTTCCAATGAGATAAGAGAATATTTTCTAGCAAAACGTCTAATAGGCCGCATTGGACATTGCTGCTCTGCCTTTCTCTCCTGGAATTTCTCAGAGGATAGAAGTAACAACGACATGGAGATGGTGCCTGCCTCCATCATCTCCTGCCTCATCCTGAGATCTTTGTCTACCAAGATTGAACATGCTATTCTTCGTGGTCAAGGTTAAGAGTGATCAACCATTAGTATAGTATGACCTTTGTTTTCTTTTTTGAAAAATGCAGCACCATAACTTCTTCTCCTGTGGTCCCCTCATTTGAGAGGTAGTTGGTGTGCATTTGGGTTGTAGTTTGTGGTCATAAAACCATGGAAAGTTAATTGTTCTACATGGATATTGTCTTGTCTGAACTAAGTGTCATTATATATATATATATATATACACACACACAAAAACAGTGTGCAGATGTCAGTATGGGATTGATGATTTGAGGTGATTGGGGCTGGTGTATGTGTGTGTGTACACACATGAACACAAAGCCTTGGTTTAAATGAACCTGAGAAACTTTTTCTCAAATAATTTATGACTCAGGGATTTAAGTGTTATACCAATAAACCCTGCAACCTAATGATTACCAGATGGTCTGTAGCCGACTAAACCAAAAATGGACCTATTTATACTGTGATGATTTCAGCACCCAAAATATTTTTTATAAAGAAGAATAAAACATTACAAGGACTAAATATATTGGAAGTAAGACTTGTGTTTGAGGTTTAAGCCTTGTTCATAAATCTGAAGCATCTCTGTAGTCTGTTAAGTGAGTGATTTAGAATTGGTGAAATGAGGGCAAAATCTTAGAGAATTCAAGGCAAAATTCCAAAATGGAAATAACCTAGCTTATCTTTTGCATCCTAGTTTGAAGGTCCCCCCCCCTTTCCATTTTTCTCTTCACTAACAGTCATTTAAATTTTGGAAGGCATAATTAATACCTTCTAATTAATTGTTTTGATGAGAAAATTTACCTGTTTAGCAAAACACAGCAGTTTGACACAGATGTTTTGACACAACATTATAGAGAATTTTCTTACTAGAAAATTTGAGAACAAACGTGTAAGAATCAACATAATTCTTTATAAAACTTGTTTGCATCCTTTTTTTTCTAGCCTTTGGTTGAGGAAGCTAATTTTCATTAATAATAGCTGACTCTTAATTAGCAAAGCTGACTCTTAAGAAACATTTATATGGTTGTAGCGTAAATATTTGTGGCTGGTTATCCAGTATTTACTTTCTGTGTGAGTAAGTATTTTTCAGAGTCCCAGGTTTTGACAAGATGTGGAGTATCAGAAACTCGCATACTTTGCTAGTAGAAATGTAAATTGTTGTGTTCGCTTTGAATAGCAGTTTGGAAGCATCTGTGTTGTTGAAGGCATGCAAATCCAAAAACTCTACAATTCCACACATGGATAAACTGTTACACATGTGTACCAGTAAACATGTAGAAGAATGTTCACAGCAGTATTTTTTACAATACCGTTAAAAAAAAATCCCCAAAACGCCCACCTGAATAAATGGTTACCTCTTTAAACCATTAAATCCTATTGTTGTTGTTGTAAGGTGCCGTGGAGTTGGTTCCAACTCATAGTGACTTTATGTACAACAGAAGGAAACACTGCCCAGTCCTGCAGCATACACACAATTATTATTATGCTTGAGCCCATTGTTGCAGCCACTGTGTCAATCCATCTCGTTGAGGGTCTTCCTCTTTTTTGCTGACTCTCTACCTTACCAAGTATGACGTTCTTCTCCTGGGACTGGTCCCTCCTGATAACATGTCCAAAGTATGTGAGATGTAGTCTTACCATCCTTGCTTCTAAGGAGCATTCTGTTGTACTTCCTCCAAGACAGATTTGTTCGTTCCTCTAGCAGTCCATGGTGTACTCAGTATTCTTCGCCAACACCTCAACTCTTAGGCATCAATTCTTCTTCAGTCTTCTTTATTCATCGTCCAGCTTTCTCATGCATATGAGGTGATTGTAAATACTATGGCTGGGGCCAGACGCACGTTAGTCCTCAAGGTGATGTCTCCTTTTTAATACTTTAAAGAGATCTTTTGCAGCAAATTCAGCCAATGCAATGCGTTGTTTGATTTCTCGACTGCTGCTTCCATGGCTGTTGATTGTGGATCCAAGTAAAATGAAACCCTTGACAGCTTCGATCTTCTGTCTATTTATCATGATGTTATTTATTTATTTTATTTATTAGTCCAGTTGTGAAGTTTTTTGTTTCCTTTATGTTGAGGTGTAATTCATACTGAAAGATGTAGTCTTTGATCTTCGTCAGTAAGTGCTTCAAGTCCTCTTCACTTTCAGCAAGCAAGTTTGTGTCATCTGCATAATACAGGTTGTTAATGAGTCTTCCTCCAATTCTGATGCCCCGTTCTTCTTCATATAGTCCAGCTTCTCAGATTATTTGCTCAGCATGCTGACTAAGTATGATGAAAGGATACAACCCTGAGGCACACCTTTCCTGACTTTAAACCATGCAGTATCCCCTTGTTCTGTTCAAACGACTGCCTCTTGATCTATGTACAGGTTCCTTATGAGCACAATTAAGTGTTCTGGAATTCCCATTCTTCGCAATGTTATCCATAATTTGTTATGAAATCCTATAGAGAAGTGAAAATAAGTGAACTACCTCTGCACTTGTGAGTGAACCACAGAAGTCTAATTCTGAGAGAACATAATAGGAAACCGTGGTGGCATAGTGGTTAAGAGCTACGGCTGCTAACCAAAATGTTGAGAGTTCGAATCTACCAGGTGCTCCTTGAAAACACTATGGGGCAGTTCTACTCTGTCCTATAGGGTCACTAGGAGTTGGAATCGACTCAATGACAATGGGTTTGGGTTTTTTTAGTTTTTTTATTGTTATTATTATAAAAAAGAATACATGCTATTTTTATAAAGTTCAGAAATATGAGACACTAAGCAATATCATATTAACATTATAAAGAAAAAATCCAAGAAATATAAACACAAAGATCAGAATGTGGTTGCCCCTGGGGTAGGATTTGTGGATGTGACTAAGGAGGGATAGATACACAGGGATTTCCAAAGGTATTGATAGCATGCATGTCTTAAGCTAAGTGCTATTTGTGTGTGTGTGTGTGTGTGTGTGTATTATAAGATACTTCTAATAAAAGAAATTCAGGTGATAAAAGACTTTACCATTGTTGACCTGTGATTCTTTTCAGGTGTGTAGCTAAGATCACCCCACTGACCTACCTTCAGTTTGGAGAGTTGCTGCAGTTAATGTATTCACCAAAGTGAATTTTTCCAACCCTTATCACTGCTAACAAAACAATATCCATGATCTATATGTGTGATAGATGATACGGGGTAGGGATAAAGAGGAAAAAGCTCTGATAGGAACATAAAAACATTATATAGTAGTTTTTGAGAGAAAGGATCTAGACTGTTTTTTAATATCGCCCCTTCCTTAAAACCCCATGTTCCCACCCTTTTATGCACCCATTGCTGAAAGGAAACATGGACACCAGCAGTCACTCTGAAGGCTTACCCGACATTGTGAAGAACACAGAAGGAGGGCTACATAAAAAGGCATTAACCAGTTGTTTGCTCAGACCAACCTTCAATTATTCTTCATGGAGGTAAATAAGGAAGTGACTGAATCCCCCCATCATCATGCCATTTACACAAACAAAACATGACTTTCATATCTTTTTGCTTTAATAAAAGTGACTTCTATGAGTAAAGCTGTAAGTGTTGTCAATAGCAACCACTTCAATTACATTAGTCATTTTCATTGTTTCCTTGTGTATATCTTAGGTAGGTAGTGAAACTGGGGATCCATAGAACTTAAACTATTTCCAAATACGGTCATGTATTGATCTACCTCTATCTCTCCATCTGTCTCACTCTTTAAAATCTCCTCTGTGGGTTATAACTTTGAAAAGAAAGCCTGACTTCTAGTCTTTAGTAAGACCAGAATATTTCCATCAGCAGATACGTGCCGATGTCTTCTATACAAGTCTTCTATAGAGATGGGTGTTTTTACATCAAGAGCCCCTTAACTGCTTCATCTACCTGCGTAAACAGCCTTGCATTAGTAATGGGTGCCTAGAAAGCAATAAACAGAATCAATTTTCAATAAATGCGGTTGATGGACTTTAAGGCTGAGAAAATTTATCATCAAATTTGATGAAATGAAGGCTATGAAATGCATGCGTTAAAGCGTGCTCTGATGGCAATGGAAAAGCATTCGAAAGAATTCACCGTGGACACGGTTTACAAGGGAAAAGGTATTTTATTTCATTGTTTGGGGGAAAGAATTTAAAACGTAAAGTTCGATCACCTATTGTAGCGATCACCTGAGTTATTGGTTTAGTCCTTTCTGTGGTGTATTTTAATTGGAGTTAATTTTTGTAGCATGATCCAAAAAGGAAAAAGACCTTAGATGAATGAAACGTTTTTGTAGTCCTCCCCACCCCCCACCATGGTCAGTGTATTCTGCTCTGTAACTGATGAGTATTTAATGTAGATTACTTTAGTAACATACAGTGTTAGTAAGAAGAGGTAAGCCTTTTGAAATTATCAATAATGGTTCAATGTTTACAACTTTTAAGTCAGCATAAATTATCTTACTAACTGCCTTATGATGATGATGTAGACATTATATTTAGAAAGTACTTTGCAGTTGATAAATAAATGATTTCAGGATAGAAAATAGTAACAAGATGATATTAGCACGAGGAACCATAACAACAAAAATAGCTTAATGCAATTCATTCAAAATGTATGAATTTTACCAGGCTCCAGATACAGTGGTAAGCATTGGAAGTCACAGGAGCAAAGCAAGTTCAAATGTCAGAAGGAGAAAAAGCCTGTTTCTCTCTAGATTAACATGTGGGAAGCATCACAGATGAGTTTACAGAAGTAGGAGAGGGAGCTCCATTTTGATTAAAACAAAATCTTTAATATTAATTTTGAGTTCTCTTGCAAAATATATAGCCTAGGTGTGGACATTTAGAAAACTGGCTGGGTTAAGAAGAAGGGTCAAAACTGAAGAAAATGAAACCTTTTGTTTCCATTGCATTAAACGCTATTCGTGCATCATTTCCTGTTGTTCACTTGTAGTCTATGTCTGTTTCTAATAACCTATCCTTGAGTTATGCTATTTTATTTTAAAACTCAACTATCTATTGAAATATCATTAAAATCACTGTCTTTCTCTTCACTAAGTCCGATTTTGTGGAAGTTTTATTTATACTGAAAGGAGAAATTAGGAGGTTTTTTAACCCCTCTAAATGGACCATGGCTAGAAAAAGTTTGTGGACCACAGTTCTGACTATACTGTACCTTTTAATTATAATGTTTGTGTCCACTACAGCCCAACATGGAATGCTTATAATGACTCAACATCCGTCTGACCAAAAATATGGATCCTTGTGCAAGTAGAGCCATTATGGACATTTGGGTTAGTCCTCATCAATACACATTTGTTCAGTGGAGGGTGCAACAAAGACCCTCCAGCACAGCAGCTACTGTGCCTGTCTTGTTCAGGTTGTATCTCCAATCTCACACACAGTCCCTGGCACATAGTTTGCTCCCATTTAGAAATGATTGTCTGCTTGCTGATTGATTTGAGAATCCCCAATATGTAAATGTTCGTTGACAAGGGACGTTAACATTTAGCCTGCAAAAGCATAGAAGAGGATCAGAGGAAACATCAGGGAACATATATTTTTAGAGGATAGAAAAAAGGAGAACAAAGAGGAGAACCAGAAAAGCATATTGTCCTAAAAGTAAAGGTAGAGAAATTTTCAAGAAATAGAATGGATAATGGGAAGGGAACGAAAACAGACCTTTGAATTTGACCAGTAGGTTGTTAATGACTTTGGCAAGAGCAGTTTGAATAGAACGGTTTTAATTGGTTGAAGAGTTAACTCATCTGCCTCTACACATTCTAGATCAGGGTATGCAAAGTACGGTCCATAGACTGATGCCATGTCCATGAGCTGTCGCCGTTCTACAAAAAGGAAATACAAAAATTGAAAGTGTTGGTAAACCTTTATAGTAATTTTGCATTGTCTCAACATCTCTGACGCCATCAGTGGCGTCTTCCTTGGGGACTATTGAACTTGCACTGTGAGTGTCCTGTGGTATGAACTGCTTAGTAGTCATATGCTTAGGATCATGTATGAGGTCACAACGTATTGGGACAAAACAAACAATCAAGCGGAGCTTGTTCAGATAGCTTGCACCTCTGATGCTCTGAGAAGTATTAATCTAGAATGGTGTTAATAGGAAAATAATAAACTTACGTTGATTGATTATGTTAGTGTGTCTGGGCATTAACATTACATCTTGCATATATTCAGTTTCCCTTTAACCCTTCCAGTGCCTCGAAGTCCTAGTCCTCCCCAAGCCCCCTTGGGGTAGCGTCTATATTTACAACCATGCCGAGGCTCAGTAAACGCGTTTTTATTGACATGCCTGTGTTTGCCTGTGTCCCACAAATGCAAACGCCCTCTGTCACCATCAGATAACATGGAAAATGTGTCCTACAAGCAGACATCTTTGTTACTAAGAGGGAACATCCGCTAGCAAAATGTGCCAATTAAGGTACAACAGAAATAAAAAAAGGCCCAAAGATCAAACTCTCGTGCTGTAACTCAAAGAATGCTGCTTATAAAATGGCCTCACAAAGCAAAAGGGACCTGACAGTTTACCCTAATATCCATGCTGCCTCTGTTGTCTCTTGTTTGTCTCTGAATTCATTTATGCTCTTCCTACCAGACGGTTCTATGCAACAAGGCTGGAACGATAGCTGGACTGTAATTACTTACACAGGCAAAGGCACGTTCAGAGTACTGGCAGGAAAATATACAGGGTGTGTGATATTATAGGTTGAACTTGAAAGTTTGGAGGATTTCCATTTTATTGTCCCATCTTCAGAGATTCAGTGTTACAAGGACATTCCCTGAGGCAATATCAGTGCACTGTAGAGGTTTATGAGCCAAGATACACATCAAAAAGAATTTTAATAAAGCTTGACAGATATATTGTGCTAATAGTGCTGACACAGTGAAGCAGGACTATGGGGTGTATGACATACTAATTTTTTTTTTTTTTAAATGAGGTATTAGGTCATACCGATATTTGTTTGTAAGAAAGATGGTGGGGATATGTTATTACATACCATAGATTTTCTCCATTGCCATCTTTGTGATTATAATAAAGAGTTATGCCCCTTCGCAAGTATGCATTATACCTCTCAGCCTTGATGAGCAGTATTCAGTGCAAACACAATGGGCCAATCCCAGATGCTTAGAAGGTAATATTCATCCCAAACGATGTTGAAACTCTACACATTCTTGTGTCTAAATTGGATAGCCAAGAGTGAAAATGGACAGTTCAGAGTGTCAGTGATAGGATAATGGTGACTTTGACATTCAGATGGGAGTAAAACTAGAGCCTAATTAATAGATACCCCCGGTTAACATCAATTGACACTTGAGTAGCTCACATATAAATAGAATTTTTTAATTCATTCTTGCCTTTGCAGAAATGTGCTGTATGTCAAAAATGCTGCTGTTATATTTACTATTCAACCAATAACAAGGGATTTTACATGGAAATTTCATTCTCTTTATTCCATAGCATTAGGAAATGAGGAAGGCAATCTTTTCTGTACTGATTTTGTATAAGATTTTGGCAATCAAACAGGTTCACTCATGGCGCATTTTAAAGTTTCATAAATGTATTAATTATGGAAAAAAATATTATACTGTGTGCTATTCTCATCAATAGAAACCAAACCTGTTGCCATCAAGTCGATTCCAACTCATAACAACCCTATAGGACAGAGTAGAACTGACCCATATGGTTTCCAAAGAGTGGCTGGTGGATTTGAACTGTGAACCTTTTGTTAGCAGCTGACCACTTAATCACTGTGTCACCAGGGCTCCACTTTTCTCATAATAGATGCAAAGTATGAGTCTCTCCTAAAAGAAACATATTCATTTATAAATAATGGGAGCTTAAGGTTTCTTAATTTACTCTTGGCATTCTAAAACTACATATTCTCTTGTTTAAAATGTATCTAAACCTAAGGCATCAAGGAAAAAATATTTCACTTTATTACAAGGAAATCGGACATCAATTAGTTTGAAGCATAATATTTTAGGGTGCTTTAAAAAAAAAAAAAAGCAGAGCCAAACGTTCTGGAGAAGGCCTCTTGCCTGTCTTCATAGAATTTCATTGTTCAAATTAGAGGCTGGGCCAAGGAGAATTCATTTTTTGCAATAAAGTATTTTATTGAAAAGACGAACCTTATGATAGCTCACCGCATTTGTAGACAGAAGATAATGATATGAAATATTTATGACACTATTTCCATAAAATATCAGAAATATCTATTTTGGAATAGAGAAAAAAGTACCCTGACATTTTGGCTAGGATAGCAGATAGAATCCAGATTGAAAGTATTTTTCATTTGTGCAGATTTTTTTTTTTTTCAGTGTTAAAGTGATAGCTTTTTTTCCAGCAACAGTCTAAGGTACCAAATGTCTAATAAATTATAGCTCCTTTGACTCCTATCTACCTGCGGTCTCCCTCTTGAGCAATTTATGGGCTTGTGACTTGTGTTGTGACTCTGAGACAAAGAGGATCACTGGAGAAATGAGGTAACCTTGTGAATCACCCAAGCCAAATGGACATTTTTCCCCTTCCAATTACCAAGACAATTCAAATAAAATTGTTACTCTAGCTTTAATACCTGAACAGGTAGTTTTTGCTAATGGTCAGAAAAAAAAAAATAGTTTTATGAATTTTCATATAGATTTTTTCCTGACCGTAAAATCAATATGTGCTCATCAGAGGTAGAAGTGAGTCTAATAAATATGTATATATATATATGTTTATCAGAAGGCCCTGGACAATACTCATCCACTGTACTAAAAATCTGAATCTAAGCAAGAGATCACAGACTGGTAGACCTTGGTCCTAACTGGCCCACGGACATGTTTTATTTGACAAGAATCTTCAAAATTTCAAATCATGTTTTAAAATTGGGAGGACTGACATAAAATGTGAATTTCTGAAATTCAAGCATTCTGCATGGCAAAACTTCATGGTGGTGTAATGGCTGCTTGGTTTGCTAAGCATCCCTGTTGCAGTCCCATGCAGTTCTGGCCACTCCTCTAGTTTGCTGGATCCTGAGGTAGGACTGGCTAGCCGTCTTTTGCAATGCTTGTCTTTTGTCTCATAATAGAGAGCTATTTCTCTGTATCTATGTCTTTACTAAAAGTGGAAAATTGACAAATGAGGCCATGTTTCAAGACAAAAATGATAGGGAGCTCATTCCTTTTTGACAGTAAAGAATAGTTGAAGTATTCAGTATGCATATATATATGTATGTGTGTGTGTATATATATATATATATATATATATATAAAACAAAACCCATTGCAGTCGAGTCAATTCTGACTCATAGCTACCCTATAGGACAGAGTAGAACTGCCCCATAGAGTTTCCAAGGAGCACCTGGAGGATATGACTGCTGACCTCTTGGTTAGCAGCTGTAGCGCTTAACCACTACATCACCAGGGTTTCCACATATATATATATATGTATGTATATTATATATGTATGTATGTATGCTCTGTTGTTGCCGTAAGGTTTTCATTGACTATCCTCTTTCAGCACTAGATCACCAGGCCCTTCTTCCTAGTCTGTCCTAGTCTGGAAGCTCTGCTAAAACCTCTCCACCATAGCTGACCCTGCTGGTATGTGAAATACTGGTGGCATAGCTCCCAGATCACAGCAAGCCACCACATCACGACGAACTGACAGATGAGTGGTGGGCTATTATATTAGACATGCAAATATGTAGTTTTAATGCATTATCCTCCTACTTAAGGTTAAAAAAAAAAAAAACTTTAGGAACCCACACTGGAAAATCTAAATACTTATATTTGGTTATTCATATAGTTCTTCCAGTTATAAAGAAAATATAGAAAGATTTTTGTCTTTGCCTAATGCATTTTTGTCCCTGACCAGAAGTCTGACATAAATAACAGATATTTTATGGAGACAGTTGTTCTTGCCATTGCCTCAAAGGCCAAATGTGTGGTGCTACCGGTATCCTTAAAGGTATCGAGCATCAGGAATGTCAGAAATCAGTATGAATGGCTTAATCTGTGGTCTTCAGCCTGCTCTGGAGAAGTAGATGGACTATTTAATGCAGGAGTTGGCAAGCATCTGTGGGTGGTAGCAAGGTCAGGTTAACCAGTAAGTAAGGTAAGGTATACGCAGGCTTAATTGTGTTTATTTACTTGTCTGTGGGTTTTGGGGTGCATGCACCATTTCACATGTGTTTCACCACATCTTGGATGAGGACATGAGAAACACTAGTAAAGAGGAGCAACAAAAACAACAGTATCAGCTGAAGAATTAGCAGCTCCAGAATCCAGGAGAAACCTGGCTCCCCAAGGAGGACCTTTCCAAACTCTTCAAACCACCGCGGCCCCTTGCCAAGATGGATTTGCTGCTCCCTGCAGGCCAGATTAATACTGCCAGATCCTCAAGGAGTTCATGGCCCAGAACCTAGGTAAACTCTTCATGGCCCAGGCTCTTCAAGAACAGAGTAATTAAGAAAAGGAACCCCTTGCTGTGGAGTCAGTTCTGACTCATAGTGACCCAGTAGCGTAGAATAGAACTGCCCCGTAGGGCTTCCAAGGAGCTGCTGGTGGATTTGAACTGCTGACCTTTTTTTTGGCTAGCAGCCTAGCTCTTAACCGTTTCACTGCCAGGGCTCATTAGAAAAGGAAGTTCCCAGAAAAGGAGTTAATGTGGACTCTTGAGATCACATTGGGCCAATTCTTGGAAGAAAGAGTTTGCATATTAAAAAGCAGAGAAGATTTCTTTAATGGTATTGCCTTCTTTGGCTGTAATGTTATCTTTCCAGCCAAAAATAAAATATAACTCGTTTTAATTAAAAAAAAAAAAACTCAAAAACACATGACTAACTTGTATTCAGATAGATTTGAGGGTATGTCCTTTTTATTTCTTTGTTTTGTAAATGTACTTTTCAGGTAGAAGCCCCTGAAGCATTGATTTGTTTAGATTTCTCATAAAATGCTTTAGCATATAGTTTTTCTTCTGTTTGTTTTTAATGTGGGAAATTACAGTTTTAGTGAATTACTTTTCAGTGCATAAAGGGATACACCAGTGGGTTGACAATTCATCCTCCCCCGAATGCCCATCACTGTCAGGGCAGTGCTTATAATGAATAGGATTCATATTCAATAACTCCTATTAATTTTAGGTGACTTTTATGGACTTGTTACTTCCATATACTTTGCAAATTGTGATTTGCTATTGGATTTCCTTTTGTAATGTAGAGGATCAAATCAACCTGGCCCAAGTAGCTGGCTCTGTGGTAGTAACCAAGTTGGGAATACACGCAGTTTCCCCCCAGGCTCATAACACCATGGTGCTAGAGAGCTGACTTCAGAATTATTTCATAATTGTATTCATTAAATTGATTTAGAATATGTAAACTGATTTATTGTGAGATTTAAAATCACTTCCCTCCAGAGAGCCTAGAATATTAGGTTAGCAGTGTTCCAAGCACAACTTTGACTGAATTTCATAGGGCAGGCAATTTACTGTCAGCGTCCCATAATTTTAGCTACACAGTGGCATTTTCTCTCTGCTTTCCACTGCTGAGTCAAAAATCTATTCAAGAGGTTATAAGCATATCAGAGTCTTTCCTACCTAGAGAAAGTTAGTGTATACTTCTGCCTCTACGGAGCCTCAAATTCTTGCTTCATCGTTATTCCAGTATCTGTAGTTGCCTTTCCTTTCGGGTACTCAGGGGCCTTACAAGCTAATCTACTGAAAACCGAGTTATAATCTCAGGCAGCACAATCACATTGTAACCTCATTATCAGTAGTTTTTTCTATGTTGCTCCCCAGCTATCCTTCTCTCTTTCTGTTGCCTCAGTTTCTGCTGAAATCTGAATTCTGATCACCTCAAATCTAGGCTGTTGTTTTCCTAAGTCAACTTTCCCAACCTTGAGACTCTACCCTTTCTTTTGGGCATCCAGAGAGAATCTTTGTCAAATACCATTTTTATTAAGCCACAGTCCCGTTCACAAATCTTGGCAGCATGTTGCTTCTAAATTACTCCAACAATCTGAAATATTTGCAAAATGCTTAGCTCTCTGCTAGGCACAGACTCGAAATGCCAGATCCCTGTCCACAAGAGATTGACAACCTAGCCTTTAAGTCTTTAATAGCCTTGCTACCATATATTCTTAGTATCAACTCAGTATCCAGTTTTATTCAACCAAATTTAATAGCCTTGCCCCACATGAAAGTTTACATGATAGTTCCCCTCTCGTTGTCCTTCCCATCATGCCTTTCTCTCCTCTCTCCATCAAACTCTCTCTCATCTCCTTCAAAACTTGATAAAAACCTCTACACTGGCACTTCTATTAAATGTCCCCAAGGAACTCATCTTCAGTCAGTTTCTAAATCAGCCTCTTTTCAGAACCTCTGTACTAAGATTTCACCATGTTCATGTGGAGTTCTATATATGCTGTGTTAAGGTTGCCATGACATTTGCCTGTACGGTGAGTCTCCTCAACCTGAAGACTATGAACTAGTACCAAGGAAGGACCATGCCTTCCATAATAATATCCCTTACAACCAGCACTATTATGATTTGGATATGGAGAAGGACATCATATTTGGTAAAGTAGAGGGTAAGAAAAAAAGAAGACCCTCACAAGATGGACTGACACAGTGGCTGCAACAATGGGCTCAAGCATAACAACAATTATGATGATCCAGCAGGACCAGGCAGTGTTTCATTCTGTTGTACATGGGGTTGCTACAAGTCAGAATTGACTCCACGGGACCTAACAATAGACATTGAACAAATATTGTTACTGCTGTGATGTCCTTTTTCCTGTCTTTCAGGTTTACTATGGTGGAAGTGGGGGTAATATCTGTAGGGATTATAACATCTCCTGCTTTATTGTAAATAGACCACTGAATAACTGGTGGTTTTAGAAAAGCATGTCAACTATGATAGATCCTTCTTGAACCTCACCTCTGTCCCCACAAAAAAGAAGAAATAAATAGTGTATCTAGTTACCTAACAGAACTGTAGCTCCTTTTTACGTGTGTTGGAATATCCATGTAGAAAGATATTGTAGATAACTGAAGATCAATAATTGAAGATAGGCTAAGAAACCACAGATCCCCTTAACCTTCATCTAAATTATTTAGGAGCTCAACACCAGCCAAGGAATAATGCATCTTCATCCGTACTCCACATTTATACAATTTTTTCAATCTTTACCTATATCATCTGTCTGTCTATCCATCTGTCTATCATCTATCTATCTATCTATATCTATCTATCTATCTATCTATCTATCTATCTATCTATCTATCTATCTATCTATCTATCTATCTATCTATCTATCTAGATCGATATCCAGATCGATATCTAGATCGATATCTAGATAGATATCTCTACTGTTTCCTTAGTTACTAGGCACACTATTTTTACCCCATTTTTTTCCCTCATGCCTTAGAATTCAGTATACCTAACCAGAGGATAATTGACTACCTGATCACAAGTTAGTTTGGTGAATTATTAGTGGGGAGAAGTGAATACACCCGTGGTTTCATGTTCTTCAAGAATCAACATTGTAGGTTTTCCTACGTGTACTTAAACAGAAGAGAAAGATGTACCAGAATGCTGAAATCTTGGGAGTATTTTTACTGTGATTTATAGGAATTATTAAAGAGAAAGGAAAGAAAGGCAAGAGCAACTAATCTTTTTTGTAAAATGCTCACATTGCACATTTACAAGTAAGCTGCTCTGATTTCTGTAATTGAAATAATTTCCTAAGAGACCTTAATAGTTCATGCCCATGAGTAGAAAAGAAGGCTGTTGTCATGAATGAATGATTGAAAGAAAGGTCTATTCAGATGCTTTAGTTCCTATGAGACATCTTTGAACACAAACCAAGCATGAAAAAGACAATCAGTAGGTTGGCCAGGGGTCGTTTTATCAGCCCATGGGATGTACTAGCTCATCCATTTATTCATTCCTTCACTCAGCAAACATTTATTGAGGAGTGATTCTTTGGCAGGTAGAGTGGGTACAATGAGGACTAAGACGTAGTCCTGTACTTGAAGAACTCCCATTCCAAAGGGGAACCAGAGAGATAAATAGTAGAAGGTGAGATGTGCGAGAAGAGAGTTATACATGGAACATAAGAATGCAGGTGACCATTGAAAGAAACTTGACCTATGGGGACTTTTTTGTGAGCATTTTTTTTTTCTTGCCGAGTCTTGAATTTAGCATCAATGGCAGCATAAATTCTAATAGAGATACGAAAATTCACTGTTTACTTATTGAGAAAATAAAACTGCAAAACAATTAGCTGATATGCACTCATTAGGCACAAAGTCTATACTAATGTTGCTAGGAATACTTGATTGCGTGTTATTATACGTGACTATAAGGAGCCCTGGTGGTGCAATGGTTAAGTGCTTGGCTGCTAATTGAAAGGTCAGTGCTTCAAACCAACCAGCCACTTTGTAGGAGAAAAGGCCTGGTGATCTGCTCCTGTGAAGATTTCAGCCTAGGAAACCCTCTGGGGCAGTTCTACTGTGTCTTATAGAGTTGCTGTAAGTGGGAATCGACTCATTAGCGCACAACAACGTATATGATGGCAATATAGATGTATGTTATATTATGAACAGAATATGAATACAACATAGAGGAAAAAGTAAAGAGAGGAGAAGCTTGATATAACCCAGAGCTCACCAGACCAAGAACAGGAGAAACCTGGGATTGAATTATGACTTTGTCTCTAGTTAATTGTCACCTCCTTGGTGAAATAAGGGGATTGGACTAGAGGAAACTCTTTAGTGGAATTGAAATTCATGGTTTCCATGTCCCAGTTATTGGGATCATAAACATATGGCAATGAGGCATTAGTGGTTCAGTGATAGAATTCTCGCCTTCCATTTGGGAGACCCAGGTTTGATTCCTGGTCAATATACCTGATGTACAAATTCCACCCATCTTTCAGTGGAGGTTTGTGTGTTGCTATGCTGCTGAACAGGTTTCAGTGGAGCGTCCAGACTAAGATGAGCTGTGAAAAAAGACCTAGTGATCTACTTCTAAAATTCAACCAGTGAGAACCCTATGGATCACAACAGTCGACCTACCACCAATCATGAAGATGGTACAGGACTAGGCAGTGTTTTGTTCCATTGTGCATGGGTCCCCATGAGTCGGAGGCTAACTTGACAGCAGCTGACAACAAAAGACATATGATCTGGGAACAAACATATATATTTAGGACTTCAGGTCTGGGTGTTTCCATCTGTGTGGGAGAGGGCTGGGTGAATAACCTGCTAGTAATTAATCTGAAAGCTGTAGGCTGTACTGCCTTGTATGCCATGCCTCTCAGTGTCTTTGAAATCTGTCTAGCTACTTCTGGCTGACTGTCATAATTGAGCTCAACTTTAATTTTGGGGTGGCACAGCTTTTTCTTAGAGTACCAGGCTGTTGCTTTTTTTCATAAATCACTTCAAATTCCAGAGACACTGCTGAGCAGTAGGACACCTGTATGCTTAGTGGGTTTCCATGGGCCTCCTAGAATTCAACCTGTCCTTTGGCAGATCCAAGCACCTCCATGTACTGTGCTGCATTCTCTTCCACAATTCACAATTTTAATTTTGGCACTCAAGATGTATTTGGTGTTAATGCATGTTACTGCCAGAGGTAATGGATGCCCTGCTGAAGAGATGGCATTTGCAATGTTCTCTATTAAATCCCACATTTGATTGGCATGTGTGTCCTAGAAAAATTGGCAAAGCACCTTTCTAGAGGGCACAGTGCCATGTAACAGACGGGGAGGAATTTAGGCAGAAAAGTGATCACAAATGAAGTCAGCTGGGAGTGTTCAGGAATGAATTTCAAGTCCTCTGGATAAAAAAAAAAAAAAAAGAGGGAAGTAGATACTCTAATGAAAATCTTCTCAGGAAGATTGGCAGGATCTCGTGCTAAATTGTAAGAAAGATGCTTAAATTTTTATTGTATAATAAAGTTGCATAATGGCATGATGTTTATATTTACCCCTCAGTTTGTTAAATCAACATGCAGATCGGGTATAGCATATCAAATAACAGTACACAGGCTTTTGTGCACAGAGTAAAATGAATAAGGAATGGTATTCTCCTGCCACTTGTTACCTGGAGGATTTTCTGAGCTATTGAGTCTGTGTCATCTCATCTGCAAAGTGAGGATGATGAGATGTGGGGATAAAGAACCACATGAAGTTGTTCAAGTGGGTACATGATACAAAAAAAAATCAAACCAAACCCGTTGCCTCCAAGTTGATTCTGACTTATAGTGACCCTACAGGACAGAGTAGATCTGCCCCATAGAGTTTCCAAGGAACACCTGCTGAATTCAAACTGCCGACCTTTTGGTGAGCAGCAGTAGCACTTAACCACTACGCCATCAGGGTTTCCTACATGATATAGAAATAGGAAAAAAAAAAAAAATGGTAAATAAAAGTGGAGTCTTGTATTTAAAAGTATTATTTGATGATATCAAGGTTTTATGTAGGGATGAAACAACCAAAATGTACTCCAAAATAGATGACTAGAAAAACCTATCAGAACATCATCAATTTTAAGAACCATAATTTTCTATATTATGAATATAATTATCATAATTATTGGATACTATATCTGCCTTAGGAATTGGCTTTTCTAATGAGTGTTCTTGTCCCATGATGCACTGCATTAGACTTCTGCAGCCAAAGGAGGGGAAACAGAAGTCCTCTGGATTTTCATTTTATTATGCTTTCAAGTATACACACAAACTTCTTTGAAGAGTCATGCTTTCTAGACTGCATGTCAGGTATAAATGGGGCTAAGTCCCATCCCAGTTTTAATTAAACCCACATCCTAACTTGCTAAGTAAAGAAAAATGCCATATAAAAGACTGGTCATTTTGTAAATGATGATTGGGTCTTTAGCAAAAAAGTTCAGGAGACATCACACTTTTTTACACTGCCCCTCTGATGCACCTTTAAGATATTCGTTGTAGAGAGTCAATTAAAGCCACAATGTTGTTGTAGTTAGGTGCTGTTGAGTCAGTTCCAACTCACCATAGACCCTGGGTACAGCAGAATGAAACACTGCCTCGTCCTGCACCATCCTCATGATCATTGTTATGCCTGAGTCCATTGTTGCAGCCACTGTGTCAATCCATCTTGTTGAGGGTCTTCCTTTTTTTCACTGACCCTCTACTTTATCAAGCATGATGTCCTTTTCAGGGACTGTTCCCTCTTGACAACATGTCCAAATCACATGAGATGAAATTTCACCATCCTTGCTTCTGAGGAGCATTCTGGCTGTACTTTTTCCAAGATAGATTTGTCTGTTCTTCTGGGAGTCCATGGTATATTCAGTATTCTTCACCAAGACCGTAATTGAAAGGCACCAATTCTTCTTCGGTCTTCCTTATTTTTAGTCCGGCTTTCACATACATGTGAGGCAATATAAGCCACAGTAAGTAGTGCAATTAATTTCGTAGTTCCTAGTGGAACATTTCAAGACTTAATAAGCCATGGTCCAGTACTTCTAAAATAAATACTGTCAGTTCTTCCTAAACCTAAACCCTACAGGATAAAGGTGAAAACTTCCTTGTTTATCAGCCTCTCTACCTGTCGAATTAATAGTTGAAAACCACAGGAAAGAGGATTTTTTCCCCCACAAACTCTCAATTCTTGTACACATGGTTTTATTATTGATTGTGCATGAGCTTCTGTTGCTTCACTTTTATTGTTCCCTGAGTGTTGACTTTAAAATTATATTTCTTCTCTGTTGGATCTTCCAAATGGCTATGATCCAGTCTCCAACCTCAATGGGTATTCCACCGTCTCTCCTGTTAGGCTAGTATCACTCACAGGAGAGAACTGTCTTCTGTGCTTATTAAAGTCTACTTTGGTACAAAATCTTACGTTCCTAATCCTTGTATCCCACAATTTCAAGAAAATCAGGTAGTAATCTAAAATGGAGTTGAAAAGATAATTATAAATATTCCTGAAGAAATACAGAACATGATTCTTTTCCCCCTATCTTCTGCTGCTCCAGATTTTGTAATTAATCTTTAAAGAAAGTGTTATCTAGAACCCCAAATATGGCCCCAAAATAAGCTATTTAAATGGTATGAATTATTTTAAAAAGTACAGTCATTCTTCTAGAATATGTTTCTAGTAAGTTATATACAGGGCTTCAAACCAGTTCTTTCTGATTCAGTCATGGCTAGGGAAGTAAAACCAGAACAGACCCAAATTTTTTAAATTTGGCTGAACTGGACCCGTAACTGGAAACCCTGGTGGTACAGTGGTTAAGAGCTGTAGCTGCTAACCAAAAGGTCAGTAGTTCAAATCTACCAGGAGCTCCTTGGAAACCCTACGGGGCAATTCAACTCCATCCTATAGGGTCGCTATGAGTTGGAATCCACTCAACGGCGACGGGTTTGGGTTTTGGTGTTTTGGACCGGTAACTGGGATGGGAAAAATTATGGGTCAAAGCCCAGCTAGAAACCTAATCTCCCTCTTAAAAAATAAGGGCAGAGTATGCATTGCATGGCAACCAAATCTCTTACCTGTCTGATTTTGCACAGAGTTGGAAACCCTGCTCAAAAATGGCAGCCAAACTCACTGCTTTGAATGTGTGTCACTTTCCACAGTCCTGCCAATAATTCAATCCCATTCATTAGGCTCCTGAAAGAGCTCACTGCACATCTTCTGAGTCTCCACTTCCAGGTCTTCAATCTGTAACTTTTCCTGTTCCAGTTATCATTCTGGATCACCCAAGTTGTATTTGGGTCTGTTTTGATTTTGCTTCATCAGCCATGGCTAAACCAGTTCAAACCAGTTCAAAACCCTGGTTATATGGCATCTCACTTGTATGTCTGTGTTTCTTGCCTATGTGTAACTTTTTTCTTCATAAATTGAGTTAGCATGCAAAAGTCAGATTATGTATAGGAGCCAACACATTTTATGAGGATGTACAATTTATTATTGTTTTACCATTCTGTCCTGTAAATTTCATTACCTTTTAAAAAGGTAAAAACTTCAACCTTCTGTAGAGGTTGATGTTTCACCTGATTCTCGGAGTAAGGCTTGCAAAATTCAGTCTTTGATTAAATTCTTCATATTCAGTGTGAATTGCTCTAATAGGCTTTTCTATATATTGCCGTAGTACTATGTATTCAATTCTAAATTCTTGAGTCAGGATGGAATCAAATAGTAAAAAGTTTAAAATTGTATTATTTTTAGCACATATATATAATTTGTCGGAGCCCTGGTGGCACAGTGATTGAGAGCTCAGCTGCTAACCGAAAGGTCAGCAATTCGAATCCACCAGCCACTACTTGAAAACCGTATGGGGCATTCCTATTCTGTCCTATAGGGTCGCTGTGAGTCCAGATTAACTCGATGGCAAGTTTTTTTTTTTTTTTTTTTCTTTTAGTTTTATACTTTGCTTTCTTTCTTTGTGTTTGTCAGTTCCTTTAGGATTACATTCTGGCAATAATTATATCTCTTAACAAGTAGCACAGTTGATCAAACCCTGACTCCCTCCCATAGATAATGATATTTGCTAATGTGTTTTCTGAATTTTTTTACTGACCCTTCAGAAAGGAAGACACATTCATTTTTATACTTTTTATTTTCCAAAATTCTAGTTATTATTGTCCTGATGATATAAGAAGAATAATCAGATACTGTCTGTGAGCCCTATTGAAATTCACAAAACTACTGAAGTTAATGAAACACAATAACATGTTCATGGGGCGAGATAACTGACTGTTTCAGGTGTCAGAGCCACTTCAGCCCTCTCCATACTCCCACCTCTCCACAGTGGGAGTATCATTAGATGTGATTGATGACACTTCATGTTGTGAGTCTGATTACAACCACAAAACAAAGAAAAGAAAGAGGAGATCACTCATAAACACCTTACTTGAATAGTTTGGGATGTGTCTTCCGTAATTTGATTATTCAGCAAGTCTATTAAATGCAATTTATCGAGACCCACGACGACTGAACAGAGATTTCCCTGATGGCGTTCAGATCCTTTTCAGTTCTCTCTTCATAAAACCTGAGTGAGCAGTTCTGGGAACAGCAGTGATCTGTAAGTTTTCCTCTATCCCACTTCAGATTTGTAAATTTCTGGATCCCTGTTTATGGTTCCCAGATACCTCATAATTAAAAAAAAAAATTATTTTCCTTTCACAGTAATAGTGCTTGATTTGTTCAAACATGTCCTTAAAACTCATTATTTAGAGAGAATGTTGCTTCCCTTCAAAAATCTGCTTTTAGTTCTTCAAATTCCAAATCATTGCCACTTCAGAGAATGAACTTAAATTTTTCACTGGAATTCTCTTGTTTAAAACTTCACTGGTAACCTACTTAAGATCCTAATATTCTTAGTAGAGTCTATAAATAGCGGTTTTAATATGTAGATTATCAACACTGAAAAAAGAGTTTTAGCTAGTTAAGACATTTTTTAATTTGTTAGAAGCAGCTGTGTGTGTGTGTGTGTGTGTGCGTGTGTGTGTGTGTAAAAAAAAAAAATAAAAAACTTGCCATCTAGTCATCTTCGACTCATGGTGACCCCGTGTGTGTCAGAGTAGAACTGTGCTCCATAAAGTTTTCAATGGCCGCTTTTCCACAAGTAGATTGCCAGGCCTTTTGTTCCGAGGAGCCTACAGGTGGACTCAAATTGCCAACATTTCAGTTAACAGCTGAGGGCACCAACCATTCGAAACACACCATGGTTTCCATTTGGGACAGACAGAGACTCCTATATATGGAATAATGTATATTAATTTAAAAAGGAAAAGTTTTCTTATTAATAATTAATAAACTAACCCATTAATATGCTCTATTTAATAACATATTCTTTGTCTTATTTTTGGATTTTTCCTCTTTAAATATTTTATTGTGTTTTTTTATGAAAGTTTATACAGGAAATTAGGTTCTCATTTAACAATTTCTATACATATTGTTCACTGACTTTGTGTCAGAACTCTCATTATATCCATTCTGGTTGTTTGTTTCTATTAATGTTTCTTCACTGTGACCCCTGACATTCTTAACTTTGCTTTAGGGTGAATGTTGACCTTTTGGTCATATTTTATATATATACATATGTAACCCATTACCATCGAGTCAATTCTGACTCGTATCGACACTACAGGATGCAGTAGAACTGCCCTGTGGGGCTTCCAAGGAGCATCTGGTGGATTCGAACTGCAACCTTTTGGTTAGCAGCTGTAGCTCTTGACCACTATGCCACCAGGGTTTCCATATGTATGTGCGTGTGTGTGTGTGTGTGTATATATATGTATGTATATTTATACCAAATCAAAACCCGTTGCCACTGAGTTGATTCCAACTCATAGCAACCCTATAGGACAGAGTAGAACTGCCCCATAGGGTTTCCAAGGATCAGCCAGTGACTTCCAACTGCCAGCCTTTTGGTCATCAGCCAAGCTCTTAACCACTGTGCCACCAGGGCTCCGCCTGGGGCCACCTGGGTGAAAACCAGGAACCCTAATTGCTAGATGTTTTGGGTAAGATATTCACACATATATATATACACACATATATATATAAACAAAAGGAAGGTTATTATTGCAAATATACATGCAGTAATAAACTTTCTTTTGTTAACAAGCCTATCCTTCACATATCTGAGGAAATTGCCTTCTCATCTGTAGGAATCCAAGTCATTTATTTCTCAGTGGAATATCAGTTGATGGGAAAGTATCGTCAGTACTACTGTTGCACTATCATCTCAGTTTGTGATTTTAGGCACCGAGGGCTGTAACACAGCCTCCTACAACCTATGCTTCTTCAAATAGTTTTTTTTGGAGAAAAAAATTTTGGAGGAAAATTGCTGTCTCTTTTTCTGCTGAACAGCAGCTGAGAGTTGAGAGATTCTCATTTAAAGCAAAATTCTCTGACTCTCAACTTGTGCCAGGTATGTTGAGCATAAAGCTGAGTGCCAAAGGATCTTTTAAGCCCTCTGAACACTTAGGTTGGGTCAGGCGCTGATGGGTAGAGTGAACCAAAAGATCCAAAAGCAGAGACTGGAGAAACTCCGAAAGTATGATCCCCGGACACCCTTTTAGCTCAGTAATGAAGTCATTCTTGATGTTCACCCTTTAGCCAAAGATTAGACAGGCGCATAAAACAAAACGAGACTAAAGGAGCACAGCAGCCCAGGGTCAAGGACTAGAAGGCAGGAGGGGACAGGAAAGCTGATAATAGGGAACCCAAGGTCAAGAAGGGAGTGTTGACATGTCGTGGGTTGTTACCAATGTCATGAAACAATATGTGTACTAACTGTTTAATGAGAAACTAGTTTGTTCTGTAAACCTTCATCTAAAGTACAATTTAAAAAAATATTTTAAGATTAAAAAAAAAAAGTTCATCCATGGTGTAGCATGGAAAAAAAAATCCTGAAGGCATGGACCCCATTTATAAAAATCTCACAGCAAGAGACATAGGACTATAAACAAATAAGATATGAGAAGGCATGTAACCAAAGTATTTTCACAGTGAGTAATAAACTCTGGCCCAGTGGTGAAGAGGGTGCCCGGAGAACAGGCTTAGGAAGAACCTAGATTTCCTGATGCTTGGGCTGGTTTTGTAAAGATGTAGCAGAGTTTTCCAGGTGAATATCATGTAGAGAGTATGCAGACAAGACTACAAAGGACCAAAGTGTGAAGCTGTGTGACATGTTGGAGATGTCTGTAGCTTAAATTACAAGGAACCAGTAAATTGGAGTAGTAAACCCGGGCTGGATTGTGAATATCGACCCTGGTTGTGTGTTCTCTTGCTTCATCTTGAGCTGACTTGCAGACCTGGCCATTTCTGCTGCCATTTTAATTAGGCAAAGCAAAAGTGTTTGTGGATTGATTTAATAAAATTAGAAGTCGAAGGCAAATAACAGTAACTGCCTTTTCTCATCACCACGGTGCTTTGCCTATTTCTAGTTATAGATTCTTGTCCAGCATTTCATATGCTGAAATGGTGATAGAATAAAATACTTACAGCCACATGTTATTTATTTAGTACCAACTGGATGCAATGTACTCTGCTTGTCACTAACATCGCTCTGTAGGTGTTTCTCACATTGGTCACTATGAGAGAGGCTGTAAAATTCACCTTTATTGGAAAGAGGAAAATAGATCACAATAAATTGCAAACACATCAGGGAGTTTACTCACAAGCAGCAGGAGAGAATCAAAGCGAGTTTTCGTGTAGAAAGAATGCGACAGGCTGAAAGGAGCACTCTGTGGGAGATGGCAAACCAAAAAAATATGGAGGTGTTGCAAGAGATTTGGAAATAGTCAGCTGTGTCAGCCCGTTGTGAGTTCTATAGATGGTTTAAGGATCGTGCAGATGCTCTCCAGAATAATTTGATCAGGCCTGACTTATCTAAAGAGTAATGAAATGGTAGCTATGCCAGCATGTATGTGCAAGTGATACCTTGGCAGATGATTTTTATTCCTTGAGAAATTTTCCATATCTCTGAATAAAGAGAATAAACAAACAAACAAAAAATTCAGTCCCTTTCCAAGTTCTTTGGGAGATATGCAAAACAAGGTAGGAAGAGAATGCTAAAATGGAAATCCATTTAAAATATCAGAGGTCATCATGTATTAGTTATCGAATTATTGTGTTATTTTGGTTTTGGAAGATCCACATATGTTAAAGCATAGAGATTATCTTGTTGAGCATTCACTAAACTAGTGCTTGTTAAGCTTCAGCTATGTTTTCCCTACATGGTTGAGGGTTAGACGAAGCGGAGAGGAAGAAATGGACCTTGAGTTACTTGCAATTTATCCTGGAAGGTAAAATGTATACACATCTCAAAAAAGCAAAGAATGGCAAAGAAATATTAGTGCTGAACCATGTAATATATGTACGTCGTTTGTTGTTATATGCCATCAAGTTGATTCTGACTCCTAGTGATCCTATAGCACAGAGTACAGCTGCCCCATAGGGTTTCCTGGGCTGTAATCTTTACAGGAGTAGATAGCCAGATCTTTTCTCCCATGGAAACACTGGTGTGTTTGAATCACCAACCTTTTGGTGGGTAACAGAGCACTTAACCATTGCGCCACTAGGGCTCAGAATGAATAAAGAATGAATACAGGGTCAAAAAGAGGAGTGACCTGTGTGAGCCATAGATAACGGAGAAGAGGAAGGACTTGAGCTGAACCAATAGTATTATTTCACATGGAGAATTGATAAACTGCTCCTGAAATAAACAGCATTAAAGTTTAAATTTGTTCTGTAACAACAATGGCAAAAAAAAAAAAAAACAAAAACCTGCAACTACTGTTGATAACTCAGTTATTACAAATAATATTCATTATAATGTAAGAAAGGATTACCTACCACTTCCCTTTTGGTGGTTTTGAGTTGTTGATGTTTTTGGTGCCTTAAGTTCTATTTGTGTTTTTTCATACCTGTTTATTCCTACAATTTAAACTTTTTTCACCAGGATTAAGTTAATTACAGGTATAATGTTCTTATAGAGCACAGTATACTACAGTTACATTATTAATAGGTCTTATAAGGAGCCCTAGTGGTGCAGCAGTTAAGAGCTACAGCTGAAAATCAAAAGATCAACAGCTTGAATCCACCAGCCACTCTTTAGAAATCCTGTGGGGCAGTTCTACTCTGTCCTACAGGGTCACTCACTATGAGCCCAAATCAACTCGATGGCAATGGGTTTGGTTTGATTTTTTTATATGAATGAACAATGGCTGATGGTTTATGCTTTACATGTGGGTCCATTAGAAATGGAGTTTTAACTTCTTATTTTGAACTCTATGCCTATTAGTTTGAAAAAGACAAACATTTAAAACCAACTTGTAACAGAAGAGCATAACCAAAACCAAACCAAACTGGTTTTCATCAAGTCGATTTTGACTCATAACAACCCTACGGGACAGAGTAGAACTGCTCAATAAGGTTTCCAAGGAGCAGCTGGTGGATTCAGCTGCCACCATGGGTGATCCTACTAGTATTTGAAATACCGGTAGCATAGTTTCCAGCATCACAGCAACATACAAGCCACCACAGTGTGACAAACTGACAAATGAATGGTAGAAAACCAGTATAACTACTTGTATTAGCAAGAAACAATTTTACTGTCTGCAAATATTCATGGACACTTTTTCATCTTGAATTGGGTTAAAATAAAAGAAATGAAGGCTTAGGTTTTGAAATCAGAAAAAAGTAAGTTGATTTTTGTCTTAATTTACAGATAAAAATTTTTGTTGCAGTAGTCCTGGTTTTATTATTTTCTCTCATTTTGACCAAGAGAAAGATAGCAAGTAGAATTGCTTGTCAGGAGTTTTTCCTTTGTACTAAACGTTTCTTTCTGCTGAAGGTGGCAGTTAAAATTGTTTACTGCACTTTATCTCAGTAAGATCGGTGGGAAGAGGTCATGTCTGTTAGGTAGCTGTTGTATATATATCCTCTATGTCCATTATGCTAGTGGACGTAGCACTTGTCTGTATACTAGACTTCCCTTTCATTTTTCCAAGGTCAGTGTAAAAAGCCCACCTCTTTAACAATGGTTTTGTCCTGATAATTTGTAGTTCAAATCACAGTGATCTTATCTTAAGGAGACACCAATTATTAAAATAAATGATCACATATTTATCAAGCTGTAAGGTGGAGGGCAGTACTTATTTCTTTATGTTTAAATGTCTAATTTCCCAACCTAAATTTAAACTCTTGTATATAGTGAGGATGGTGGTATACAATCAACATCTCTTAGCCTTTGCCTTGACCATAAAGGTTCTCAATAAATATTGAGGTTGATTATTGAGTTAACATATTCTCTTAAGATTGGTTACTATTAAATGGGACTGTTATGAGCATGTCATTCCCACCAAATCATCTTTAGAATGTAACTGTTGTTTGGGGTGTCTCATAACCACCCTCGAGTTCCCTGATACACTAGGACTCACAATATTCCGCACCAGGTTGTACTCATAACTAAGGTTTGTTACAGCAAAAGGATACAGACCAAGAGCAACAGGGAAAAAAATGCATCAAGTGGATTACAGAGAGGGCGAGCATTTTATTCTTCCCTATCCAGAGCCACACAGGATGTGCTCTCTCTAGCTGCAAACAATAGGACATGTTTGGAATGTCTCTGCCCAGGCCTTTCTTACTAGTCTGGCTTAGTCTAGAATCTATGCTGTAACCTGTCCACCATGGGTGAATGGCTGGTTTTTTAAAATAATGGTGGCATAGCTTCCAGCATCATAGCAACACACAAGCTACCACAGTATGATAAACTGACAGATAGGCAGCGGTTTCCTAACTTAGAAGCCTACTTTTATTCCTGGGACCCAAAGAAGCTCCAGACCTCCATAAAGTCGCCAGGAAAAAAAGAGTCGCTCAACTTTTACTTGTACCTGTTCCTCCTCCTTTATCTCAGATCTCTTCCATGGGGCCAGACCCACTGTAGGCATTCAACCTGGCTTTTTTAAGATACAAAAAAAAAAAAATCCCAACAAATCAGCTGCTCTTGAGTCTTGAGGTTTGCTGTGGATTGAATGTGTGCTCCAAAAATATGTGTTGAATTCCTGGCTGTTGTGCCTGTGAATGTGATCCTATTTAGAAATGTTAGTTGCTGTCTAGTTGGCTCCGACTCACGGTGACCTTATGTGTAACAGAAGGAAACGTTGCCTGTTCCTGTGCTATCTGCATGACCTTTGATATGTTTGAACCGGTTGTTGTGGCTATTGTGTGAATCCATTTCATTAAGGGCTTTCCTTGTTTTTGCTGACCCACTACTTTACCAAACATGATGTCCTTTTCTAGGAATCAGTCTTTCCCAATGATATGTCCAAAGTAAGCAAGACAAGGTCTCACCATGGTCCTTTCTAAGGAGTATTCTCATATTTCTTCTAAGACTGATTTATTCCTTCTTCTGGCAGTCCAGGTGATATTCAGTATTTTTCTTTTGTTGTGTTGGTGTGGTCATACTAGCGTAGGGTAGATCCTAAACCTAATTACTTCTGAGTAATGAGAAGACCAGAATAGACGCAGAGACATACACAGAGGGAAGAGAAATGCCAAGGATTACCAAGGAACTCCAAGGATGGCCAAGGATCATCAGCAGACATAAGGTTCACAGAAGGAGTTGACATGTCCTAGACCCTGATTTATATTTTAGCTTCCATAAATGTTAGGGGGGGAAAAAAATCTCTTGTTCAAAGCCACCTTCTTGTGGGGTTTCTATTAAAGCAGCACTGGGTAACTAAGTCAGGGTCTGAGGTTTTTAAGGAGGTTAGTTATATAGGAATATTCTGCTATATGACCATACATAGCAGCCAAAACTCAGGACCCCTGATAATGAAACCAGGAGCACATCATCAGTCTTGATGTTTCTGTAAAGCAATCCTTATAAACTCATATTGCCTGTTACATTGTTCTGGGTATATACAATAATGAGTAGTTAATATAACCTTCTCAGGCCTGTATTCAAAGGGGTTGGCCAAGGATCAATCATGCGTCTAGGCTCCCTTGGAGTCATGTGAGGAGTTAGCATCCAAACCTGCTGTGTTAACTTTTTCCTCACACATGTGAAATTACATTGGCCCTTTTAAGCCTTTCAGGTGGTATGTTTAATAAGGATCTCCCAGGTAATCCCTAAGGAGAAAAAGACTAAATAATTTTTCCTAAAAAAAAAAAAAAAAAGATTATACTTTTTGGTATGTTTTTCTAAATGGCTAACATTTTAATCTTCACATCTTTCTGACTTTCATTTTAATCCCCAAAATTAGTACCAGCTTTCTTTCTCTTGAAAACCCTGGTGGCATAGTAGTTAAGTGTTATGACTGCTAACCAAAAGGTCGCCAGTTCGAATCCATCAGGTGCTCCTTGGAAACTCTATAGGGCAGTTCTACTCAGACCTATAGGGTCACTATGAGTCGGAATCGACTGAATGGCAATGGGTTCGATTTTTTGGTTTGGTTTCTTTCTCTTACAAATTGGCTATTTGTAAATATAAAAGATTTGGAATAATTTCAAGTACTCTAAATTTGAATTTTAAAATATAGACTAATTATTCCACATCAGTGGTTTATGTGGGTTTTTAACTTACGTGAGCCTGATTAAGAATGGTGAGTTCAATAGCCTTGTGATTGACATATCCCCTTTCACTCAATCTCCTGTCCACATGGAAATGCTGCGAACTGTGGGAAAATGCTCCCCTACCTCCTATTTTTGTAGTTGGGCCAGACTTTCTGGGTTTGAGTCCTGGCCTTGGCACCACTACTTTCTCGTTTGGGGACTATGTTGCAGTTATTTAACATCTCTATGCCCCATTATCTTAAAGTGGGAATAACAATAGTCCTTTTTAGACTGTTTTGAGGATTAAAAGAGCAGATCCCTGTAAATGCCTTAGAATAGTGCCTGACTGTAATAATTGTTATGGATTGAATTTTATTCCCTAAAGTATGTGTTGAAGTTCTAACCCCTGATATCTGTGAACATGACTTTGTTGGGAAATAGGTTTTTAAAAATATTATCAGTTAACATGAAGACATACTGGGCTAGCATGGGTCCTAATCCAATCTGAGTGAGATTCTATAAAAGAGGAGAAGAAACACAGAGAGACACAGGAGGAGGGAATTATGCTATAGCTATAAACTAAGGAACGCCTGGGGCTACGAGAAGCCTAGAGAGATGAGAAAGGATTTTCCCCTAGAGTGCTTGGAGAGAACTTGGCCCTGCCAACACCCTGAATTCAGACTTCTAATCTCCAAAACTGTGAGACAATAAATTTCTGTTCTTATAAGCCACCCAGTTTGTAGTATTTTGTTTTGGATGCCCTAAAAAACTAATACGATAAACATTCTGGAACGTGAACTATTATTGTTAATAATGATTATTATTACAACTTGGTGATGTTCTTTTCTATTTCATGATCGTAAAGAAGGAATACTTTCACATTAATTCCTTGAAGAAGATTTGCTGAGCACCTCTGGGATGCCAGGCAGTCTGCCAGGTCTTGGGAATATAAAGAATAAGGCATCACTTCAGAGATGGCATACCTGACTGTATACAATAATAACCAAACTCAAAATGTAGGCAAACTCTTTGTAATTTCTGGTAGCACAGGTTACAGGAATGGTAGACTTGTGGTGCCTATTGTCTTAAAACACCAGCAAGGTTGCTGTGATGCTACAAATCAATAGCAAAATACTGCCAGAAGTAGTATACTTAAAAAGAAAATCTCCATGCCTGATTGTTTACCACACAAAACATATACAAACCCTGATTTTATCCAAAAATCCCAGAGACAACAGCCACAGGACATGGGTGGCTGTGGACGAAACATAGGACTCCAATTCTCTGCTGACGAAGCATCTCAAGCTTTTATTGTAAGCCTCCTTTTTACACCTGGTGTCATTTGCCTCTTGAAAGGCTTTGCTTTTAATGCAGTCGGTTTACTCTGAGCTGTCAGTTGATGGATTTCATTATCTCATTTTGTCTCCTTTATGTTAAATTGGCATCTGAGCACTCAGTGGAGCAGGACTGGGAAACAGTGAAAAGGACCCCAGGGAGAGTCAGTCTCTTCTGCCTTTGTGATATAACCTCTGGCTTCTAGACTGAGCAAGTGACTTCATACTCCTGAACCCTGTTTCACTCTTCTGTAAAACAAGAGGCTGATCTCAAATCTCATGAGGTTATGCTTGCTTCTCTGAGCCTCACTTTCCTTACAAGTTTCTGGAGGCATGAATGGTTAAGCATGCAGCAATTAGCCCAAAAGTTGGCGGCTCGAGCCCACCCAGAAGCACTTCAGAAAAAAGTCCTGACTATCTGCTTCCAAGGAACTCTGGTGGTGTAGAGATTAAGAGCTTGCCTGCTAATCAAAAGGTCAACAGTTCAGATCTACCAGCCACTCCTTGGAAACCCTATGGGGCAGTTCTACTCTGTCCTATAGGGTCGCTATGAGTAGAATTGACTCGATGGCAATGGGTTTGGGTTTTTTTGGTTCTTTAATCTGCTTCCAAAAGGTCACAGCCATGAAAACGTCATGGAGAATTTCTACCCTACACATATGGGCTCACCGTGAGTTGGAGTTGACTCAAGGGCAACTGGTTCGGTTTCTTTTATTTTAAGGTAAGGAGAATAGGCTTACCCTGAGGCTATGCCAGGACTCCATGAGCCCAGCCTGTGGCAGTGCCTGGGCAACCATAAAGGCTTTATCAGTGTTATTATTCATGGAACAATACTAAACCCATTTAGGAGTTCTCTGGGGTAATTATAAAAGTTTTTGTGCAATTTTGTTTTCATAAATGACAGTACAGGAAAAGCAATATGCTCTAGTGCCTAGAAAGTTCACCAGGATTAAATGAGGAACAAACGTAATTCTATCAGTGCTGGAGTTTTCCCTAGCTCTCTCCCCACTGCAACAGCTAAATGCCATTTCTTAAGTATTTAGGAGGGCAGTGTCATAGAGTTTTCATCGTTCATGTGAAAGGTTAGCAGGCTTCTGGGGAAAATAAGAACTCTTGAGAATGGACTTTCCTCCATGCAGGGAGAAAATGCCCCTGTTTTATAGCTCCATGAGTTAATATTTAGGGGCCCGTCTGAGGGGGCCGTCAGAATGGAATGGCCTTCCAAGCACTTTGTCTGGTTTGGGTGGTGAGTTGAATCACAAAGCAGGTTGCAAGGAATGAAGAGGATGGGGAATGTGGTGCACATGTCCCAGGGAGGATTTAATCCTGTTTGAAATCTCAATTCTAAAGATAAAATCCTGCCCTTGCCTGCATCACTGGGAACTATATTTACACTGCCCCACCACTCATGAGAAAGTAGCTCTAAAGAAAATAGTAAAAGGCAGAATATATTGGACAGGCGAGCTTACTTGCCACTGTATATAAAGAGGCAAATCTAGTCACGAACCGACCAGAGTAATACCCCTACTGACATTTATTATTCCCTTATGTTACCAGTACAGTATAGTCTGTTTGTTTGTTTGCCTGCTTTCTATCCCTATGAAGTTTATGGCCCTCCAGAACATTTGCCATTTTTTATCTATGTATTTCCTTCCCTGGCTACAGCCAATCTTTTCATAACATCTTTTAAGATATAGAAGAGAAAGGGGCTGTGGGTTTTTCAGTTCTGTAGCCTTCATTCTCAACACCGTGTCTGGCTCAAAGAATTATTACTCATATGCTGTGACCCGTAGCTCAGAACATATAGAAATAAGAATAAGTCCCTACCAATTTTGTCTTTTCCTTGTTTATTTTAATCAAGGTGACGTGATCTGTAAAAACAAAGACCAAAAGCTATAAGACAGGCTAAGGGCAACCAAATAGTAAATATCAGACTTTGTCCTTTCAATTTAATTTACTATAGACTAAGGGTTGGCAAACTATGGCCTGATAATCAAATCTGGCCCACAGTCTTTTTGTAAATAAAGTTTTATTTGGACACAGCTATGCTTGTTCATTTACATACTATCTCTGGCTGCTCTTGTACTTTAAGGGCAAGGCTGAGTAGTTGTGACAGAAACCATATGACCCACAAAACCAAAAATATTTGCTATCTGGCCCTTTACAGAAGAAATTTGTCCATCTCTGTTGTAGATTATTCAGAAGTAGAAAATGAAATAATTATCATTTCTGTTAGTAATGTGTTAAATACAAAGAAACAATCTTCTCATGCCCCACTTAACCAAAGGCCTTAGATTTTTTCAAACTTGTAAAATTCCTAAGACTGTTCTTCACACATTATGTGTTAATGGAAACAATAAGCTTATTAGTCTGGGCTTTATGGTTGCTGAAAATCTTCTGTGTGGTCCAGCTAAAGTAGTGTCTCTCACTGAACAGTCATAAATATAACTGTGATCCATTGTGACATCATAAAACTCTCTTTTGTAGTTTACCCTGATGTAAATTACTCTCGACCCTGTATTTATGAGCTGCAACATTCCAATACTGGGATATAATTTATGAGACCAATGGGTCTAGTTCTCCACTGCCATTCTCAGATTTTCAGAGAGTCCTATATTAAACCAGTCTCCGCTACATATGATAAATATTTGTGTTGGAAGGAGTTGTCTGCTGGATTCATTCAGGAACACTTTGTGAAATAACTATGCCATGGAAATAGAAGATGAAGTCTGTGCTAATCAAAAATAAAAGAAAAAAGCCTTAAAATATGACTCCCATTTCTAAAATGCCTTTATTCCACCTTGCCTTTGTAGGAAAAACTCTTAAAATGCATTGTTCCCTGGTGATGGGCTCAGTCAACTTTGTAAGCAAAATTGACCTGGCTGTTTTGTTGTACTTTGGATTCACTGTATTCCCACCTAGTTTCACATTAGCCACTGTGGCCGATAGTTTGGCATTGTGGACAAAAGTGTCACCTTATAATAAAGGCATTAATATTTAAATGTTTCATTGTGTGTGATTATGTACCCGTTAGGGATAAGATGATAACTGCCTTTCTATTGCTTCCCCATCTGTGAAATCTCAGTTCCAATCCCCCCTGCACTGAGCAATCCTCCTGGACAAACCCAGCACTGCTCTGTTGTTGCACAAAATGACTGTTCTGCACAATGAACGCTGCACCTTATGCCGCCCGTGAGTTCGTGACACATCATTGAAACCTGCTTTAGTCGAAATCGACTTGACGGCACTGGGTTGGGTTTTTATATCTATATAAAATATTGGTAGTGTACAATATTGCTCAGTACCTGTCTTAGTCATCTGGTGCTGCTATAACAGAAATACCACAAGTGGGTGGCTTTAACAAAGAGTTTATTCTCTCACAGTCTAGTAGGCTAGAAGTCCGAATTCAGGGTGCCAGCTCCAGGGGAAGCCTTTCTCTCTCTATCGGTTCTGAGGGAAAGTCCTTGTCATCAATCTTCCCCTGGTCTAGAAGCTTCTCAGCGCAGGGATCCTGGGTCCAAAGGACATACTCTGCTCCTGGCAGTACTTTCTTGGTGGTATGAAGCTCCCCTGTCTCTCTGCTGGCTTCTGTCTTGTATATCTCAAAAGAGACTGACTTAAGACAAAATCTAATCTTGGATTGAGTCCTCTCTCATTACCATTACTAGCTCTAATCCTACCTCATTAACATCATAGAGGTAGGATTTACAACACATGGGAAAATCACATCAGATGACAAAATGGTAGACAATCATACACTACTGGGAATCATGGACTAGTGAAGTTCACATACATTTTGAGGGGACACAATTCAATCCATAATAGCACCCGCCTTGTTTCATTTCTATGTAGGCCTCACCTTCCCATCCCCAAATTATATTGACTGTTTCTTATGGAAGGAGATCAAACCATTCACTTATTCTATTAGATGCCAGAGGGTCCAACAGGGCAATAAGAGTAACTTTTATTGAACACTTCCTCTTTGCTGGACATTAGTTATCTCATTTCATCTTGACAGTGACCTTGTAATTCCTATGATTGCATTCTCATTCTCATTTTACAGATGGTAAACCTGAAGCATAAGGAGGTTAAGCAAGTTGCCTGAGGTTGCAAATCTAGCAAGATAGAGAGTTAGAAATGGACCTTAAGAGCCTGACCCTGACTTGGAAACTCTAACCACTGTGAGCACTGTAGGTGCCCAGGGACTAAATCCTGTATTGATTGTCACAAGTCATGCACAGGGGCGGTTCCTGCAGTGTAAGAATTTGTGGTTTAAATTAACCAAATTCTGTGTAAAGATAATCCAAATATACATTTGGAAATAGGATAATTTTTTTAACCTTGCTGTAGCTGTTGTTAACTGCCCTTGAGCCTGCCCCAGACTCAAAGTAACCCCATGCAGAACAGAACAAAACACTGCCCAGTCCTGCACCATCCCCATGATGGTTGCAGATGTCTGTTGTGATCTATAGGGTTTTCACTGGCTAATTTTCAAAAGTAGATGACCAGGCCTTTCTCCCTAGTCCACCTTAATCTGGAAGTTCTGCTGAAACTTATTCAGCATCATAACCAAAAAAAAAAAAAAAAAACTCATTGCCATTGAGTTGATCCTGGCTCACAGTGACCGTGTAAGACAGAGTAGAACTGCCCCCATAGGGTTTCCAAGGAGCGGCTGGTGGATTCGAATGGTTGACTTTTTTGGTTAGCAGCCACGTTCTTAACCACTGGACCATTCAGCATCATAGCAGCATACAAGTCTCCAGTCTCCTGATGCATAGGTGGTGGCTGCGCGTGAGGTGCATTGGCCAGGAATTGAACCCGGGTCTTCTGCATGGAAGGTGAGAATTTTACCCCTGAACCACCAACGCCCCTTAAATATACTAGAAAGGGCTTCAGGTGGTAAATGGTTTAGTAAATGGACATTGCGTCACAATTGTATTATGGCTGATGACACCAGGCAAAACTAAACTCGGTTAGTGAGACATTTCAGAGGATATGATTCATAAAAGTCTCTTCGAGGTCCTTAGAAAATGCGGTAAATGGACTGTCCCAAAATTCTCCTCCCCCGCCGGAAGATAAAATGGCTATTATAATTATGGGTCACTTCAAGTTCAATGGAAATTACTCTCTGGGGGGGAAAAAACAGCCAAGCAAAAAGCGAGTTTTCCATCTATTGCCAGTGATAAATGCCTGACCTACTTCACAGTCTTTTTTGCTGGGGTTCAACTCATTTCCATGTGGGCAAGTCTGACATGCCAATAATGAATGATAGAAAGCATGAAACACCAAAGGATTCTAGGATTATCACTTCTGCTCTGCAGACAGACAGCACTTCATTTAAGCGGCTTTCCTGATATCTCCATTGTGGATCTGATGGAGGGATTTAGCTTAAAACCAGAGGTTGTAACTCTTTGTCTCTGAGAGGGAGCCTTTGGCCAGGGGTTGTTGTTCAGAAACCACCACCCTGTAGCATCCTTGTTATGCAGTCAGCATTGCAGGTCCACAATGACTTTTATGTCTCTTCCTTCCCTCACCAAGCAACGTGATGATAAAGGTATTTCTTCATCTTTTACACATTTCAATTTTCTTCTCTACTAACCTAACGTGTTCATTGCCTGTGGGAGAGACAACTAGTTCAAAGGCAGAATTCTATTAATTGTGGAAATCTGTAGGGGAAGGAAGAGCTGATGGGTAATTTGGGAGACTTAGCCAGTGCTGCGTTCTCTGCTATCCTTACACCTTCATCTCATGCTGGCCGAACTGGGATATTTTTATAGGTCAGTTTAGATAGATGGAGTTTTTTGAGCTCATGAGATTTGAAATGAACCAAAAACTCATAGTTCAAAATTGGTTAAGTCCTATGCAGAAATCAAGGATATTAATCAAAGCTTAAGGACACTTGATGAGCAGGGCACAGCATCTTGGGAGCTGAAGTCAAAGGCCCAAGATGCTTAAGACCAAAGTAGAGGAGGAGGCTGAAAACTTTCAAAAACATAATTGGTGGGACTATCCATTCTAGCATTCTTCTAAATAGTGAGCTCCTATATGCCATCATAAGGAGTCCCTGAACAGGGCAAGAGGTTAATCACTCAGCTACTAACCTAAAGTTTGGTGGTTCGAGTCTACCCAGAGGCATTCTGGAAGAAAAGTCTGGTGATCTACTGCCAAAAAATCAGCCACCGAAAACCTTATGGAACACAGTTTTACTCTGACATACTACTTGGTGGCAACTGTTTTTTCTTTTGTTGTTGCTGTTATTGTTTGTTTTTTTAAGTGCCATCTTAAAAATTATGGTGAAGAATATTGAACATACCATAGATTGCCAGAAGAATGAATAAATCTGTCTTGGAAGAAGTACAGCCAGAATGCTTATTAGAAGCAAGAATGGTGAGACTTTGTTTCATATACTTTGGACATTTTATCAGGAGGGACCAGTCCCTGGAGAAGGACATTATGCTTGGTAAAGTAGAGGGTCAGTGAAAAAGAGGAAGACTCTCAATGAGGTGGATTGACACAGTGGCTGGAACAATGGGCTCAGGCATAACAATGATTGTGAGGAAGGTGCAGGACCAGGCAGTGTTTTGTTCTGTTGTAGATAGGGTCTCTGTGAGTTGGAACCGACTCAAGGGCACCTAACAACAAAGACAACAATCATGAAAGTACGACTAATTTTCAGCCAAGAGCAGGGAACAACCTAACTATCCATCAGTAAGAGAATGGATAAACAATTTGTGTTGTGTCCCTATAAGGAAATACTTCTACTCAGCAGGAAAAAGGAAGAAACTAATGACATTGACATGGATGAATGTCAAAGACATTATGCTGTGCAAAAACGTATAGATACAAAAGTACAAACTGTATGATTCTCAACTTACTGGAATTTTTAGAAAAGGCACAGCTTACCCAGGTGCTAGAAAGGAGATCAGTACTTGCTCACTGCCAGGAGTTGGGGTAGGAAATAACTACAAAGTTTAAAAAAAAAAAAAAAGAACCTGTTGTTGTTGAGTCAATTCTGACTCATGGTGACCCCATGTGTTACAGAGGAGAACTGCTCCATTGGGTTTTCTTGGCTGTAATCTTTTAGAAACTGATCGCCAGGCCTTTCTTCCATAGAGCCTCTGAACTGACAAACTTTAGTAGTTGAGTGCAAACCATTTGTACCACCAGGGACCTCCAAGTACAAAATAGCCTCAATAAAATTGATTTTTTTTAAAGTGATGCTATTTTCAAAAATTCCATTCACCTAGAACTTTTCTAGATTATCCTCAATTCATAAAGCATGATTGCTTATGTTATGGTAAAGTGTCTTTAAGCAACAGTGTTATGGGTTACATTTCTGTTATATAAAAGCCTTGTAGGAAAATTTGAGCATTTCATGGTCTGCTTGTTAAGTTCTGTTTGTTCTTTTTGAAGTCCATCTCACATCAAGGCAGGATATGACAGCCTATGAGCAAAGGAGTCTGCAGGCCAGGGTTAAAAATTTGGCTTTGCCATTCACTAGCTATGAGATGTTGGTCAAGTTACTTAACATCTTCAAGCCTCAATTTCTTTATCTCGAAAATGGGGTTAATAATAAAACCCTTTCCATAAGTTATTGAGAAGATTAAATAAGATAGTGATTTTAAAGCATTCAGCACTGTGTCTGGCGAATAATCTCTGAGTAAGTGTTAGCTATACCATTTATGTTGTTTTTTCTCTGAAATCTTTGCCAACATTCCCCCAATAGAGTTAATCAGCACTTCATCTATTATAGCACCTACCAGTGAGATCATAGGCATGCGGTAACCTATTGGCCTCTAATAGGAGCCCTTCAAGATGATTCGGATTTTGTTTCATCCGTTCTTCTATTCTCAGCCCCTCGCACCACAACTTTGGCATGATAGATTCTCAGTCAGCACAGAAACCTCATCTTTGGAGTTTAAACAATTAACTCTCCTTTTGGTTTTACACTTTTCTTCAGAATGAGCTGTGATGGAATAAAAGCCTTGGTTTTGGACCAAACTTTAAAGCCTTTATAGATGTGAAGTATTGTGTAAGGGAAACAGGAGGTACACAGAGATGAAGCAGCATATTGGATGTCTCTCCCCATTACATTACAGAAATGTAAATTAGAGTGAAGTCCCTGGTGTTCAACTCTGGAGAACACATGGGAAAAGCTACTGTGGATTTTCTAAAGGGAAGGGTCAAAGGAAGAATATGTGTCCGTTTGAGGGAGACTTCAAAAATAGTTGAAGTTGGGGATATAAGTTTTTAAATTAGACTTCAATGCTTCTTCTACATGGTGTCCACTTATCATCTTCATGAATACTGGCTTGATTTGCCACCTTTCATTCTCTAATGCACCTCATCTTTTATTTTCCAGTACTGTTTGTTAGGTTCTCTGCATACTCGAGTACTTACTTTTAGATCCTAAGTTCCAATAGCCTATATAATTTTCAGCTTTTTGTCTGTAATTACATCTCTTTATGCTCTTTGCTATTAAGTTACTAATTGTCTTAGACCATCACTTAATTTGCATGTGCTATTTCATACAGAGATTCAGAGTGGAATGTTCTTTTTATTGTCAGTGACATACTAAGTTTTGTTAGATATTTGTGGGCTGAGAAAGGAGTTAACTTGGATTATACAAAAAGAGAAAAAAAAAACCCAAACCGATACTATCGAGTCAATTCCAACTAATAGCAGCCCTATAGGACAGAGCAGAACCACCCCACAGGGTTTTTAAGGACGGGCTGAAAGATTCGAACAGCCAACTTTTGATTAACAGCAAAGCTCTTTTCCATTGTGCTATCAGGGCTCCAACTTGGGTTTTAGGATCTATGTAAATGTCTCTCTTCTACCATCACCTGAAAAAGAAATCCCCAGGCAAATAGCTGGTACTACCTAGAGGCATTTATCTCACCAAGACCTTGCTAACAGGAATTTTTCATGCTATTAATATTATTTGAGAGGCAAGCAGAGACACCAAACCAAGAAGAAACCAAGATAAAGTGAGTTTTATGCAGGTAGTATATTGAAGTGTGTTGAATATTGATGTGTATTGATGCATATTGAATACACCATGAACTGTCAGAAGAACAAACAAATCTCTTGGAAGTACAGTCAAAATGTTCCTTAGAAACGAGAATGGTGAGACTTTATCTCCCTTACTTTGGGCATGTTATCAGGAAAGATCCATTCCTGGAGAAGGACGTCATGCTCAGTAAAGTAGAGGGTCAGAAAAAAGAGAAAGACACTTGATGAGATGAATTGACAAAGTGGCTGCAACAATGGTCTCAAACATAACAACATTTGTGAGGATGGCACAAGACCAGGCAATGACTTTTGTGTGATTTGGGACCGACTTCACGGCACTAAGAACAATATTGATGTAGGATTTTAACCTGACTGGTCCCTCTTCTGTGTAATATCTCTCGTGGACAACAACAGAAACAAAAAATGCAAACATTTCTCTATATTCCCTCTTTCACAGCACGTAGATATTGTTGGAGCAATGGGAAGAGAGGAAGTTAAAAAACCACCAAACCCACTGTCAATTGAGTCGATTCCGACTCACAGCAACCCTATAGGAAATACTTATTATTTATATAACTAGACAGTCTTTGCAAAACTTAATTACTGGACAAAGTAGAAGACCTTAAAAATTCAACTGCTCTTAATATGCCATGAAACTCAGCAATACTGAATAATATTAGCCTTTTAATACTGCATGTTGGCAGTTTGAAGGTCTTTTCTCTTTACAGCCTTAGGAAGGAAAGGATTTCACACACATCGCTACAGGCTGCAAGTTGCTTGGCTTGTTCTCCAGTAGGAGACAAGATTGAATTAGTGTGGAGCGTAGAGAACTTTAGAGAAAATGATTTTCCTCAATTGGAGCTGAGATAGTGCACGCGATGTGGCATGTGTTTACAGTTCAACTCACCTGTCCAGATTTCCCAGCAGTGGGAGACTCCTGTATGACAGGCTCTATCTACCACTTAAGAGGCTGCCACTGCTAAAAAGGAGAGCTATGAAAAACAAAACTCCCTGCTAACATAATAGGATAAGGAGCCAATCAAATGATGTGGAACCAAGATGCAATGATTTCTTTGTGCCCTCGTCAACTGTTATTAGAGAAATAAAAATGCTTCTTAAAGAATTTGCTTAAAAATGCATTGCAATCAGCTGAGAATTAATGTCTCGACCTCACTTCTGTGTGATTTCTCTGCCACTTAACATCCATTCATGGAAACCTTTAGCATCTAAATATTTCACACAGAGGGCAATTTAAAAAGGTTCATCAGCAATGCCCCTGTTTTTACCTGAGGGGTTTTTTCTACAATCTCTGTCCTATATACTCTCCCAACACGTCCTTTCCATTGTATCTAAGTAAATAAACCAAGTTTGCTTGGTATCCTCTAGAGATAATTTTAAAAGAATATTTTAAAATGGGGATGATTACAGTGAAGGGACAACATACTCTGAAGGAGGAAAGACCAGTTTTACTCTCAGCGCAGCCCTACTTGTATGACTTTGGGAAAGTCACGTATATGGTGTCTTTCAAGATCACAAAGCTAGCAGTTGGCAGAGCCAGGATTTGAATCCTATCTGCCTTCCATGGGTAGCATCCTGAGCTTCTAAGCTTCCAAGTCACCCTATCTTCATTTTCTCTGCTTCCTACCTCATAGAGCTTTTAACATGTGGTCAACGGTTACTTCATACATCCCCTCCTTCGCCTCACTTGTCTTGACTGTAACAGGAATGATAATAGTATCTGTTTAAGGACTAAATGAGATCGTGTGTGCTGAGCGCTTAGTGAATGGTTTGCTTCATGGACACTTCTCAGTATATAAAGGCTGTCATGATCCTCCTTGTTATTTTTCCTACGCCATCAGCTACTGCTGGAAATACTAAATACTACAACTATTTTTCCAACAATAAATGACTTGAGCCCTAATGACATTAACATATTTCCTGCATAAATATGCTGGAGAAAAAATTTTTCCAGTTTTTATTATAAAATATTCTAGTTCTTTTTCCAGTTATAAATCACTGCGTCCCATACTACCCTAAAACTGCAACAATATCTATTTCGCTCATGAATCTGCAATTTGGGCAAGACTCACAGGGACAGCTGGGCTCTACTTCACTGGAGGTCACTCATCTGGGTGGCTCAAGGGGAGGAAGCTGTCATTATCTGAAAGCTCATTCACTCACATATCTAGTGGTTAGTGCTGGAGGCCAGCTGGAGCTTTGGTTGGGTCCATTGGCCTCAAGACCTAAAGGTGGCATGAGTTTCTTCACAACAAATAGCCAGGTTCCAAAGGTGAGTGTCGCAAGGGACAGAGCCAGGCTGAAGTTTTATTGCCTTTTCTCACCTAGCCTTGAAAGGTATTCAGTGTCGCTTCTCCCACGTTTTATTCTTTAGTGGCAAGTCATAGTGGCCACCTAAATTCTAGGGGAGAGGAATAAGTCTCCACCTTTCTGTGAAAGACACGCCAAAGATTTAACCGTTACATTTTAAAAACCCTCAGAATTGTTAAAGCTAAAACATCTTAACTGTTGATATATTAATGTCCTTTTAATCAAGCATTAACATTGTTTTTTGTGAGAAAAAAAAAACAGCATTCTTTTTTTAAAAAAAGTTTATTGTGCTTTAGGTGAAAGTATACAGTGGGTATTAGTTTTTCATTCAAAAATCTATATACAAATTGTTTTGTGACATTGGTTGCAATTCCCACAATGTGTCAGAAGACTCCCCCTTTCCTTTTCCACCCTGGGCTCCCCATGTCCATTCATCCAATTTTCCTGTCCTTTCCCTAATCTTTGCCTGAAAGGTGGACTTCAGGCATGGCTTCAGTTTTGAGTTAGGAGGGTATCTGGGGGCCATAGTCTCAGGGGTTCCTCTAGTCTCTGTCAGACCAGTAAGCCTGATCTTTTTTGGAATTTGAATTTTGTTCTATATTTTTTCCAGCTCTGTCCAGGACCCTCTATCGTGATCCGTGTCGGAGCAGTCGGTGGAGGTAGCTGGGTACCATCTAGTGTTTCTAGACTCAGGCTGGTGGAGGTTGTGGTTCGTGTGTTCCATGAGTCCTTTGAATTGATATTTTCCTTGTATCTTCAGTTTCCTTCATTCTCCTTTGCTCCGGATGGGAAGAGGCTAACAGATGTATCTTAGATGGCAGCTTGCAAGCTTTTAAGACCCCAAATACTACTCACCAACAAAGAGCATTTACAGTTAGATTATCATGGGTAATTTTTATGGAGTCTATGTAGTGGCTTCTGTTGAATTGTTATTTTGATTTTTTCCACTCTTTATTTCAGCTATCCTTTTACTTCTAAGAAAAAACAAGATCATTAAAATTGTTTATCGCAGCTCTGAGGTGATGTTTTGTATGACATGACTGATCATTTTGGCAGCTTCACAAAATGTCTGAAAAATGGGCAGGAGGCAGGTTGTGGTGGGAAGCACAGGCTATAACAGACAACACATGCCCTAGCATCGGAGTCTACATCGGCATGCTTTCTGAATTCTGACTCTGCCACTTTTAGCAAGTTATTTAAATATGCAGAGCTCCCAGTTTTTTAGCTATAGAGTCGAGTCACTAACTTCTATCTCTAGGGAGTGCCAAAAAGATTAAATAAGATACCATTTGCAAAGACCCTAGCTTGGCATATTAATCATACTCCCCTTAGCTTTGTAAGATAACAAACATAGATCAAAATATCACAGTTCTAGTTTATTAAACTGTAATGACAAATAACAAAAAAACCCATTCCGGTTGAGTGGATTCCGACTCATAGCTACTATAGGACAGAGTAGAACTGCCCCATAGGGTTTCCAAGGAGCACCTGGTGGATTCAAACTGCCAAACTCTTAACTACTGTGCCATCAGGGCTCCAGTGACTACACAGGGAATGATAATCGGTTGTTCTTAAAATACCCGTTTAATCTGTGTGAATAGTCTTTTCCCTCAGTCTTTGCATAACACCAGAGTAAACACGACACCAGGGTTTCACAATAACACTTTGCCAAGAAGTAAATTTTTATATCAGACACATGTGGCTCCTTTTACAAAGGCTCTTGCATGTCAGAGCGGATTGGAAGTCAGGTGTTATAGATTCGGTGAGTTTCACTTTTTAATCCAAGTATAATTTGCAAGTTTATAACATTTATTGTCTTAAAACTACTAATTTAGCTTACACTCATTATAAATCAGAGCCCTGATGGTGCAGTGGTTAAGAAGAGCTCAGCTGCTAACCAAAAGATCAGCAGTTCAAATCCACCACCAATCCTTGGAAACCCTATTGGCAGCTCTACTGTGTCCTACAAAGTCGCTGAGTTGGAATCGACTCAAAGGCAACAGGTTTGGTTTCGGGTTTATAAGTCAGTGTTATAGGTACAAGGAACCGAGATATTTCTGACTTTCAAAATGAGGATTGGTTTGAGTGAGGAAAAGCAAGAAAACAAAAATATGGTGGCGAAGATTCAAATTTTAGGTTTTCTTTTTAACTTGTGTACTTGAAATTTTATCCCAAGTGTATTAATGAAGATGATTTTGGCATTTCATTTTCACTGCATTTATTTTTGATTAATGTAGTTCTTATTTTTCCAGATAAGAAGCAAGAGATGAAACAGATAAAACAAGTTTTCAGACTGATTGCTAATTTATATGAATTCATGTATTCAAATTTATGATCTTTGAATCAACTACAAGTACTCACTGCTACTTTTCAAATCCCTGACATTATTTACATAAAAGGCTTTTTTGAAATATCAAAAGAGATTATTCATCATTGAGGAAATTTCAATAGTACCGCGATGCTTCCTGAAGATGTTTTGAAAGTGTATGAGAACAAAATACTATTCAGAAGTTAAAACTTGCCAGTGAAAAACACTTACGAATAGAAATACCCGAATGCATTTTTCTTAGCTTCCTAGTATGTTTCAAACTCTGATAAAATAGTCAATGAAAAGATCTTTTTTTTTCTTTCTGTCAAGAAAAGGAGCTTTAAGATGGTGCCTGGCTGCCACCAGCGATCACCCTGACAGGGAACACAGCAGAGAGTCCCTAACGGAGCAGGAGAAAAGTGTGGAGCAAAACTCAAATTCATGTAAAAGACCAGAATGGTCAGACTGACATTGGAGAAACCTTCAAAGACATGGCCCCTGGAAGCTCTGTTAACCCAGAACTATAACCATTCCAGAAGCCGACTCTTCAAAGATTAGACTGGACTATAAAACATAAAATAATACTCGTGAAGAGTGTGCTTCTTAGTTCAAGCAGATACAGGAGACTAAATTGGCAGCCCCTGTCTAGAGGCGGGATGAGAAGGCAGAAAGGCACAGGAGCTGGTTGGGTGGACATGGGAAACCTGGGGTGAAAAGAGGGAATGTGCTGTCACATTATAGGGATTGCAACTAGTGTCACATAATAATATGTGTATAAATTTTTGTATGAGAAATTAACTTGAGCCTTAAACTTTCATGTAAAGCGCAATAAAAAAAAGCACCTTTACCATAAAGAAAAGTTACTCTGTAACATGTATTCTTATAAAGCAGAGTATTAATTTCCTATGGATTCCATAACAAATTGGAGCCCTAGTGACACAGTAGTTGAGTGTTCGGATGCTAACCAAAAAAGTTACAGGTTTCAATCCACCAGCCGCTTCTTGGAAATCCCATGGAGCAATTCTGCTCTGTCCTGTAGGGTCGCTATGAGTCAGAGTCAACTCAACGGCAATGGGATTTTGGTCTCTAACAAATTACAACATACTCTGTGGCTTAAAACAGCACAAATTTAACCTCTCAGACTTCTGAAGGTCAGAAGTCCAAAATAGGTTTTACAAGGCTAAAATCAAGGCATTGGTTACAGTTGCATCCCTTCTGGAGGCTTCAGGGGAGAATCCATTCCTTGCCCTTTCCAGCTCCTAAAGGCTGCCAGCATTCCTTCGTTGATGGTCCCTTCCTTCCTCCATGTTGACAGCCAGCAGAGAAGCATCTTCAGATGTCTCTCTGGCCCTGACGTTCTGCTTCCTCCTCCGATAAGACTTGATGACAACAGGTTTGATTTGGGTTTGGGTTATTACACTGGAGCCCTGGTGGCACAGTGATTAAGAACTATGGCTATTAACCAAAAGGTTGGCAGTTCGAACCCATCAACCACTCTTTGGGAACTCTGTGGGGCAGTTCTATTCTGTCCTGTAGGGTAGCTAAAAACCCAGCTATGAGTTAGAATTAATGCAAAGGTGATGGGTTTTTTGTTTTGGTGATTTCACTGGGCCCACCCAGATAATCTCTCCATCTCAAGATCCTTAACATTATCACATCTGCAAAGTCCCTGTTGCTTTGTGAGATAACATATTAACAAATTTCAGGAATTAGGTTCTGGGCATTTTGTAGAGTTATTACTCTGCCTACCACAAGCAGCCACTGGATATAATTTGATTTCTTCCCCAAAGATCCTCTTTATTGATTTTTTAAATACAGAAAAATTTTGCAATCAAATTTGAGAATTTTTTTTCAAAATCTGAAAATTTGGCTAAGCACTGAAAATCTGAAAAACCTAAATGTTGGCATGAATTCCAGAACAGTAGCAGAATTGTAGATTTATAGTTTTCAAGGAACCAAGATAGTTTCGAGTTTCTAAATGAGAATTAGTTTGAGTGAGGAAAAGCAGGAAAACAGAAATATCGCAGTGGAGATTCAAATTTTAGTTTTTGCTTTCTTTTTTTTTTTATTTGTATACTTGACATTTTATCTTAGCTGTATTAATGAAGATCATTTTTGCATTTCTTTTTCACTGCATTTATTTTTTGATTAATGTAGTTCTAATTTTTCCTGATAAGAACCAAGACATGAAATGGATAAAACAAGTTTTATCAATGCATTTAGAAAATCCGACCGTTTACCAAACCATTTGCCAGACCTTTTTTCTTTAACTAGCCTTCTTTTGTTTTTTGTTTTTTTGTTTTTTTTTTTTTTTTGAGGAGGGAGGAATAACATTTTGCTTGATTACATTTTTATGGGAGAGGAAGGTCACATTGATTCAAAATAATCTCCAAACTGTTCACGCTGTTTGCCATAGGATTTTCTACAAGGAAAAGTGACATTGCCATTTTCTTTCTTTTTCCAGAAAAAACAATTCAGCCCCACCAAGTTCCGGCTCTCACAGGCTTCACTGTATATGCTGTATTCACTGGGTTAATGAAATACTGACAAAGATTCCTCCATGTTAATCTCCAGGTCACTCTACACAAGAGTTTCTCAACCCGGCACTATTGCCATTTGAGGCCCAATAATTCTTTGTTTTTAGCAGGCTGTCCTGAGCACCGTAGGATATATAGCAGAATCCTTGACTTCTACCCACAGATACCATTTGTTTTCTTCTAGTTGTGACAAACAAAAATGTACCCAGACATCAAAAATCTCCATGAGGGCAAAACTGCCTTCAGTTGGGTACCGCTGTTCTGCATAAATGGAACAGGATCAGAACAACAAAGTCAAGAAAGGCTACTTCTCCAGTCCAAGGAAAAACGTTCCCTAAATAGATAGTTGTTGTTAGTTGCCCCTTCCCCAAAAAATATGGCAGCATAAAATAGAATGAAAATGTTTTTTTTTTATTTTGACTGCCAATACTTCGGGAATTGGGAAAAGGAAGAAACTGCCAATGTCCAGCTTCCTTGTAGAAAATCCTGTGGCAAATAGCAGTGAACAGTTGAGTGATTATTTTGCATCAGTGAGTGTCAATGTGATCTCCTTCTCTCTTAAAAAATATAATCAAGAGTAAAAAGAGAACCTACAGACTGGGAAAAAAAAATTGGCTTTTACAAATCAGACAAATCTAAAATCTACAAGAAAATCCAACATCTCTACAACAAAAAGACAATCCAATTAAAAAATGGGCGAAGGACATGAACACTTCACCAAAGAAGACATTCAAGTGGCCAACAGACACATGAGGAAATGCTCACAATCTCTAGCCATTAGAGAAATGCAAATCAAAACTACAATGAGATACCATCTCAGCCCGGCATCGCTGGCACAAATTAAAAAAAAAAAAAAAAAACAGGAAATAACAAATGTTGGACAGGCTGCGGGGAGATCGGAGCTCTTACGCACTGCTGGCAGGAATATAAAATGATACAACCATTTTGGAAAACGATGTGCTGCTTTCTTAGAAAGCTAGAAATAGAAATACTGTAAAATCCAGCAATCCCACTCCTAGGAATATATGTTAGAGAAATAAGAGTTGTCACACGAATAGACATATGCACACCCACGTTTGTTGCAGCATTGTTCACAATAGCAAAAAGATGGAAACAGTCTAGATGCCCATCAATAGATAAATGGATAAACAAACTGTGGTACATACACACAATGGAGCATTACACAACCATAAAGAACAACGATGAATCTGTGAAGCATCTCATAACATGGATGAATCTGGAAGGCATTATACTGAATGAAATAAGTCAATCAAAAAATGACAAATATTGTATGAGACCACTATTGTAAATACTCATGAAAAGGCTTACATACAAAAAAAATCTTTGATGGTTTGCAGCAAGGGGAGGGGTGGGGATGGAAAAATACTTAATAGATAAGTGGAAATGTTGGTGAAGGGTAAGACAGTACGCAATACTGGGGAAGCCAGCACAACCTGTACAAGGCAAGATCATAGTAGCTCCATGGTGTTATTGTTAAGTGCCGTCGAGTTGCTGCCCAATCATAGCGACCTTATGCACAACAGAACAAAACACTGCCTGGTCCTGCGCCATCCTCACAATCGTTGTTATGCTTGAGCTCCCTGTTGCAGCCACTGTGTCATTCCCCCTCGTTGAGGGTCGTCCTATTTTCTCCTGACCTTGTATTTTACCAAGCATGATGTTCCTCTCCAGGGACGGATCCCTCCTGACAACATGTCCAAAGTATTTAAGACACAGTCTCACCATCCTTGCTTCTAAGGAGCATTCTGGTTGTACTTCTTCCAAGACAGATTTGTTCATTCTTTTGGCAGTTCATGGCATACTCAATATTCTTCGCCAACACCACAATTCAAAGGCGTCACTTCTTCTTATTCACTGTCCAGCTTTCACATGCATATGATGCTATTGAAAATACCATGGCTTGGGTCAGGCGCACCTTAGTCTTCAAGGTGATATCTTTACCTTTCAACACTTTAAAGAGGTCCTTTGCAGCAGATTTACCCAATGCAATGAGTCTTTTGATTCCTTGACTGCTGCTTCCATCGGCATTGATTGTAGATCCAAGTAAAATGAAATCCTTGACAACTTCAATCTTTTCTCCATTTATCATGATGTTACTCATTGGTCCGGTTGTGAGGATTTTCGTTTTCTTTATGTTGAGGTGCAATCCATACTGAAGGCTGTGGTTTTTGGTCTTCATTAGTAAGTTCTCCAAGTCCTTTTCACTTTCAGCAATCAAGGTTGTGTCATCAGCTTAACGCAAGTTGTTAAACATTATATGAGACCACTAATGTAAATACTCATGAAAAGTTGTTAATGAATCTTCCTCCAATCCTGATGCCCCATTCTTCTTCATATAGTCCAGCTTCTCAGATTATTTGCTCAGCATACAGATTGAATAAGTATGGTGAAAGGATACAACCCTGAAGCATACCTTTTCTGACTTTAAACCACTCAGTATCCCCTTGTTCTGTCCAAACAACTGCCTCTTGATCTATGTAAGAGTTCCTCATGAGCACAATTAAGTGTTCTGGAATTCCCATTCTTCTCAATGTTATCCATAATTTGTTATGATCCACACAGTCAAATGCCTTTGCATAGTCAACAAAACACAGGTAAACATCCTTCTGGTATTCTCTGCTTTCAGCCAGGATCCATCTGACATCAGCAATGATATCCCTGGTTCCACATCCTCTTCTGAAACTGGCCTGAATCTCTGGCAGTTCCCTGTTGATATACTGCTGCAGCTGTTTTTGATTGTCAGCAAAATTTTGCTTGTGTGAGATATTAATGATATTGTTCTATAAATTCCTCATTTGGTTGGATCACCTTTCTTGGGAATAGGCATAAATATGGATCTCTTCCAGTCAGTTGGAATAGATGAGTGAGCACCTCCAGTGCTGCGTCTATTTGCTGAAACATCTCAATTGATATTCCATCAATTCCTGGAGCCTTGCTTTTCACCAATGCCTTCAGTGCATCTTGGACCTCTTCCTTCAGTACCATTGGTTCCTGATCATATGCTACCTCTTGAAATGGTTGAAAGTCAACTAGTTCTTTTTGGTATAATGACTGTGTATATTCCTTCCATGTTCTTTTGATGCTTCCTGGGTTGTTTAATATTTTCCCCATAGAATCCTTCACTATTGCACCTTGCGACCTGAATTTTTTCTTCAGTTCTTTTAGCTTGAGAAACGCCGAGCATGTTCTTTCCTTTTGGTTTTCCATCTTCAGGTCTTTGCACATGTCATTGTAATACTTTACTTTGTCTTCTCAAGCCACCCTTTGAAATCTTCTGTTCAGTTCTTTTACTTCATCATTTCTTCCTTTTGCTTTAGCTGCTCGATGTTTCAGAGCAAGTTTCAGAGTCTCCTCTGTCATCCATCTTGGTCTCTTCTTTCCTTCCTGTCTTTTCAGTGACCTCTCGCTTTCTTCGTGTATGATGTCCTTGATGTCATTCCACAACTCGTCTAGTCTTTGGTCACTAGTTTTCAATGCATCAAATCTATTCTTGAGATGGTCTCTAAATTCAGGTGGGATATACTCAAGGTTGTATTTTGGCTCTCGTGGACTTACTCTGATTTTTTTCAGTTTCACCTTGAACTTGCATATGAGCAATTGATGGTCTATTCCAGAGATGGCCCCTGGCCTTGTCCTGACTGATGATATTGAGCTTTTCCATTGTCTCTTTCCATGGAAGTAGTAAATTTGATTCCTGTGTTCCCTCTGATGAGGGCTATGTGTATAAAAGTCACTGTTTATGCTGGTGAAAGAAGATGTTTGCAATGAAGGAGTCGTTAGTCTTGCAAAATTCTATCCTTTGCTCTCTGGCATTGTTTCTATCACCAAGGCCATATTTTCCAACTACTGATCCTTCTTTGTTTCCAACTTTCACATTCCAATCACCAGTAATTACCAATGCATCCTGATTGCATGTTCGATCAATTTCAGACTGCAGCAACTGATGAAAATCTTCATTCATCATCAAAAAGAACATTTCAAGATCTATCCTGAAATACAATGCTGCCAGTGATACGATAATATCCATACGCCTACAAGGAAGACCAGTTAATAGGACTATTATTCAAATTTACGTACCAACCTCTAAGGCCAAAGATGAAGAAATTGAAGTAGCTCCATAGATACATCCAAACTCCCTAAGGGACGGAATTGCTGGGCTGAGGACTGTGGGGACCAGGATCTCGGGGAATATCTAGCTCAATTGGCATAACATAATTTATAAAGAATATGTTCTACATTGTACTTTGGTGAGTAGCATCTGGGGTCTTAAAAGCCTGTGAGCGACCATCTAGGATACTTCACTGGTCTCACCCCTTCGGGAGCAAGGAAGAATGAAGAAAACTAAAGATACAAGGGAAAGATTAGTCCAAAGGACTAATGGACCACACCTACCACAGCCTCCACCAGACTGAGTCCAGTACAACCGGGTGGTGCCTGGCTACTACCACTGACTGCTCTGACAGGGATAACAATAGAGGGTCCTGGAGAGAGATGAAGAAAAACGTAGAAAAATATTCTGGCAGAGACTGGAGAAACCCTGAGATTATGGCCCCCGGACACCCTTTCAGCTCAGTAATGAGGTTGCTCCTGAGGTATACCCTTCAGCCAAATATTGAATAGGCCCATGGAACGAAACAAGACTAAAGGGGTGCACCAGCCCTGGGGCAGGGACTGGAAGGCAGGGAGGAACAGGAAAACTGGTAGCAGGGAACCCAGGGTTGAGAAGGGAGAGTATTGACATGTCATGAGGTGGGGTTGTTAACCAGTGTCGTAGAACAATGTGTGTACTAACTGTTTGATGAGAAACTAGTTTGTTCTGTAAACCTTCACCTAAAGTACAATTAAAAAAAAAAGATAAAGTGTGATTCCCTTTAGATGACTGTCTTAGTCATCGAGTGCTGCTATAACAGAAATACCACAAGTGGATGGCTTTAACAAAGAAAAGTTTATTTTCTCACAGTAAAGTAAGCTAAAAGTCCAAATTCAGGGTATCAGCTCCGGGGGGGGGGGGCTTTCTCTCTCTATGGGCCCTCTCATCACTCTTCCCCCAGATTAGGAGCTTCTCTATGCAGGGACCCTGGGTCCAAAGGACACACTCTGCTCCTGGCACTGCTTTCTTGGTGGTATAAGGTCCCCCTGCCTCTCTGCTTGCTTCTTTTATATCTCAAGAGATTGCCTTAAGACACAATCCAATCTTGTAGATTGAGTCCAGCCTCACTGACAAAACTGCTGCCCATCCTCCCTCGTTAACATCATAGTGGCAGCATTTACAACACGTAGGAAAGTCACCCATTAGTGGGATCATGGCCCAGCCAACTTGATGCACGTATTTTTGGGGGAACATAATCAGTCCATGACAATAACTATTCTCGTAATAACATCAACGTAAGTTTTCACTTAGTCGTTACAATTAGGTTCAATCATGATAACCACCAGTCATCTTAAAAACTTACCTTAAGGAACTTTCTCTTGTTTCACTTACAAATGCAGCACACCACTGGGTCAGTTCAAGTAACCCAGAGGCGTGTAAAATTACAATCAATAGTCTCAACCAGCCTGCCACTTTGAATTACCGTTTACCCCAGGCACGAGGTAAGGCCTGTCAGGTCCTTGAGGAACGGGAGGATGTCTTTTTTGCTAACTACTTTGTGTTTGTTCTGAGATCGGTGCTGGGTACACATGGTCTTTTAGTAAATAGGTGTAGTGTGAATGAGATAATACGGAAGGAGAAGTTAGCATAGTATATGACACCTGGCAGGTGCCCAATAAATGATTCATGTGGCAAGGGATTGATATTCAAGTTAATTATCTGTCTCCTGCTAGTAACAAGGCCCTCTGAGGAACCCACAGATGAGACAATGCTGGAGAAAAGGCAGGGAGCAGGAAGCAGAGAGCCAATACCTTTCCTGAGAAGGACTCAGTGGAAGAAGTGAATGGGTCTTGTGTGGAAGACTGGTGTCAAAATTAATAACTTCTTTCTAACAAGGCTCAAGCAGTTAATTTGCATGATTTTAATACCAAAGCTAGCCTGCAGTATTGAGGCACCAGAGGCAAGAGTTGATTAGTAGTGGGGCCCATTCAGTGAGACGAGTCAGCAGGGAAGTACTCTTTGCATGGACCGCAGAATAAAAACAATAGCTTGCATTGGCTAGAATTGGTAAGAATTGCAGTGGGAAAAGGTATGATATTTGTAAGGTTTTGAAACTTGTGCTTATTTGAACTTTTTCTGTGCCTTGCTTAAAACTGAGGAATGAAGGATTAATTATACTGTTAATTTTTAGGAGAGTCATGTTTTTGCAGAAAAATTACTGCAAACTTGATAGCTGCGCTTGAAAGAAAGCCTAACTTTGGGCCCACAGACACTCTTATAGCTCAGTAATGAAGTCACTCCTGAGGTTCGCCCTTCAGCCAAAGATTAGACAGGCCCGTGAAATAAAAGGAGACTAAAGGGGCACACTAGCCCAGGGGCAAGACGAGAAGTCAGGAAGGGACAGGAAAGCTGGTAATGGGGAACTCAAGGTCGAGAAGGGGAGAGTGTTGACATATCGTGGGGTTGGCAACCAATGTTACAAAACAATATGTGTATTAATTGTTTAATAAGAAACTAGTTTGCTCGGTAACCCTTCCGCTAAAGTATATATATATTAAAAAAAAAAAAAAAAGCCTAACTTTGTTCTTAAGCAATTCTAAATCAAGAATTTGGCTTAGATTAAATAATAAAGCTAGAGAAAATAGCCAGCCAGAAGCTAACATTTGAAGTTAGTGTCTTTATGACAACCACACTCATTACTCTAGTATGACCCTAATCCTCCAGGTGAGGGATGCACATTCTGGCTCACAAAGGGCACTCAATAAATGCTTACTTTGTTGCCGCAGAAGAGAGTTGACTGGGTTAAGACTTACTTCACCTAACTTCTTTTCCGTCTGAAAATTCCTTCTTAATATCCTCACATTGCTGTACGAATCTGATAGTTGCTCAAAGGTAATTGCAAAGCATTTCTTTCTTTTTAGTCCAGGCATTCCTGTCTTCAAAAAACGGAATCCTTTCTTCTAGAATTATCTAAGAAGAAAAATGGCTTTTCTTCTATTTTTATTTTTAGGAGGTTCTTTCAGCCAAAATCAGCAAACTCTTTCCTCCTTCATTGAATATCAGAATGAAGGAGTCTTCTGCCCCGTTTCTTTACAGGCTTATCCTCTCTGGGTGTATTGTCTGTTGTATAAGCTCCCAGCACTCAGATTACACATGTTCCAACAATAATAGATAACTCCTTCCCGTTGGAGTTTATTTCCAAAGGTAGGTTTGGACATTGCCATAAACCTTGTACTTAGGCTGAAGGTGACATCATCTGCTCCGAAACATGCCAAAATGTGGGAGTGGGTGTGCCTTACTGAGGGGAATACAACTACCCGCTGTTGCTGGGCAGTCAATTCAGACGCATAGCGACCCTATAAGACAGAGTAAAACTGCCCCAAGTTTCCAAGGCTATACATCTTCACGGAAGCAGACTGCCACATCTTTATCCTGTGGAGCAGCTGGTGGGTTTGAACCACCAGCGTTTCAGTTAGTAGCAGAGCACTTAACCATTGTGCCACTAGGGACTATAACTAAATAACTAAATAAATAAATAAATAACTAGTACTGCATAAATATGCTTTCCTAGGCATTGGAAATATATGATGTTAACTAAGTATAACAGCTATGAATTTAGTATGTTATTAGCAGTTAAATTTAAGTTTAAACTGTTGATTGATACATTTAATAACATAGTAAAGAATTTATTATGCTAATTTATGTGGATAGTGCTTGTTTTAGGCTAAGCCATTATAATACTTGCAGGTAAACTCTGCAATGAATTGACTTTGGGGAGCTGGAACACAGAGGAAAAGGCACACAGTGTAGAATATAAGTTGTGATTTATACATATTTTGGTAGAATCCTTTAGAGATTCACTGTAAAAAATGTTTTTGAATGATCACTTTTCAAAATTTTAGGCATTTGAAAATATATGTTTTTAGTAAGCAAATCTAATACACACACAAGGAGGAATAATGTTAATTTTCAAACATAGCTTACAAATTTCCATTTTAAAGAAGCTATGGAGCTTACACAAGATATTTTTAACCTTACCGGTTAGTATATGATAGCCTTATAAATCCCTGAAATTTGTGTTAAAAAATTCAGTCCTTTAATTTCTGTTGTTACTGTTAGGTGCCATTGAGTCGGTTCCAACTCATACAGAACAACAGAACAAAACACTACCTGATCCAGTGCCATCCTCACAATAGTTGCTGTGTTTGAGCCCATTGTTGCATCCAGTGTGCCGGTGCATCTTGTTGAGGGTCTTCCTATTTTTCAGGGGCCTTCTACTTTACCAAACATGATGTCTTTCTCCAGTGATTGGTCCCTCTTGATTACATGTCCAAAGTTTGTGAGACAATGTCTTTCTATCTTTCCTTCTAAGGAGCATTCTGGCAGTACTTCTTCCGAGAAAAACTTGTTCATTCTTTTGGCAGTCCATGGTATATTCAGTATCCTTCACCAACACCATAATTCAGAGGCATCAATTCTTGTTTGGTCTTCCTTATTCTTTGTTCAGCTCTCACATGCATATGAGGTGACTGAAAATACCATGGCTTGGGTCAGGCACACCTTAGTCCTCAAAGGGACATCTTTGTTTTCTATCTCTTTAAAGAGATCTCTTGCAGCATATTTGCCATCTGCACAGGTTTTCTGGGCAATATGTTGTTTGATTTCTTGACTGCTGCTTCCATGGGCATTAATTGTGGATCCAAGTAAAATGAAATCCTGAACAACTTCAATATTTTTTCCATTTCTCATGGTGTTGCTTATTGCTCCAGTTGTGACTTGATTAATCATGTTTGTACTTAATGGTCAGTAGCAAGAAGTAGCGCAAAGATAAAGGTCTATTTTACTTAATCACTGGCAGTTCTAATTTGTTAGAAGAGTTGTAAATGTAGGGCTCTGGCAGTTGAAGGAGATAATACCCTGCCTTTAACTTTGTCTTCTGTGGTAGAAGCCTGGTAGCTGACTGCATTGGTGGAGATGGAGTAGTGTGGGGTGGCGATACCCATAAATGACTGATCAACTTGAGGAACTGTGGCAGCATAATAAATAGAAAAGCCAGAAGGTGGAGCTGGTGTCAGAGAGAGCATTGTAAATTTGGTGTGAGAAATTTTAAAGTTATCTAGGAGGCGGATAGAAATGTGAGCATTTGGCTTTGGGAGAGTGCTGATGTAGAAAAGAATGATTTGATATTTGTTGGTACAAAAGTGACTGTGAGAGCTTTGGAGCATAAAAGCGTTTACAGAGAGATTGAGAGGAGAGATAAAGGATAAGAGAGACAGGGGTATAATGTTGGTTAAGAGACTTGTGATCAAAGAAGTGGAAGAAGAAACACAAATGCACGTCCAGAGCAGACAAATAATAAGAGTTTCTCAAAAGTGATAACCAGGGCAGTAGTCAGAAGGCAGCAAGAAAAAACAGATATATGTATATCTTTCAAGTATAAGGAGGAAGGAATTTTAAGAAGGAAGGCAAGTCAATAGCATCAAAACCTGAAGCTATCCAACCACATATTACTCACCTGTCAACTCTGATTGTAGCAAATCCACCGTCCTTCCATGCTATCTTGCCCCTCTTTGCTTATTGGCCATGGCTTTGAGGGTCCTGGAACAATCCTTCGAAAATGAAGCAAGGTCATTTTCCCTACCTTGAAGCATCTTGTAAGTGAAGTCGTATGTGTTGTGCAACTGAGCAAGCCCTGCTCAAGCGTGCCCACAGGGCACTGAAGCAGCTCAAACCTGCAAGCAGAGGACGAGGACAGTGCTTCAGACATCCAGACTGGAGTAAGAGATCTCAGTGGCCTGGGAAACAATGGTATCTGCCTAAGAAATTATGCAAATGCTGGTTATAATATTCAATTATTGATTCAATAATTAGTTGATATCTACTAACCAAAAGGTTGTCGGTTTGAACACACCCAGAGGTGTCTCGGAAGAAAGGTCCGGGGATCTGCTTCTGAAAGGTCACAGCCTTAAAAACCCTATAAAAAACATTGCCATTGAGTTGGTTCTGACTCATAGTGACCCTATGGGACAGAGTAGAACCGCCCCACAGAGTTTCCAAGGAATGCCTCGTGGATTCAAACTGCCTACTTTTTGGGTAGCAGCCGTAGCTCTTAACCACTATGCCAGCAGAGTTTCCTTGAAAACCCTATGGAGCAGTTAGACTCTGCACACATGGGGTCACTGTGAGTCAAAATTAATTCAGCTGCAGGTGGAAAAGAAAAAAAGACTCTAGGCCAGGTTCTAGAAGAGTTAGGAAGTATGAATTTTATGTATTTACACAGAAATCTCTCCCATGGACTTGTGTGTACTTTTTAAATTTTTTTCAGTACATATTTAAAAATGAAGTAATACATGGTAGAATTACATTGTTGGCTGTTTTATAAATTTTAGCCAATTTTATTTTCCCTTAAATGTAGATAGCACTTTCCCTTGTTTGATAGTCTGCCTTTCACTTTGGATTTTCATTTCTCTTGGTTTTATTCCAGTTCATTGCCAGGCCCCTAGAATGCAATTTAAAAGTCATTATTTCTTTGGAATGTTGGGTATTCACAGTTAATAATGGACAAAGGATTTTATGGCTTAAGGATTTGCAGGATTTAAAGAATAGTGTCTTTGTCCTACTTTTAAGCATACACTGTAGGCATCTTGGTAATCCAGCATTTAAATTACAATGGAAGCTAATTGCCAAAATTTTAAAAAGCATCCATCAGATAGGGTCACATGTCTGAAGTTGCCTTAAAAGAAAATATTGTCATTGAGTCAATTCCGACTCATAGCAACCCTATAGGACAGAGTAGAACTTCCCCATAGTGTTTCCAAGGCTGTAATCTTTTTGTAAGCAGGCTGCCACATCTTTCTCCCATGAAGCCTCTGGTGGATTCAAACTACTGACCTTTCAGTTAACAGCCGTGTGCTTAACCACTGTGCCACAAGGGCTCCTAATGTTGACTTAAAGATGCTATTAAAAGCTCTGTTCTATCTTAAACACAACTCAATATTCACCTAAATTGGCATGTTAACCAGTTCTCTTGTCCACCTATTGTGAGACACTGTAAACCTGGAGCATGCAGTAGGCTTGAACAAGCTCAGAGGGAGCCACAATTCATTCTGGAATTTTTATTTCCAGTCATCTACACATCAGGAAGAGACTGTACATAGATCAAGAGGCAGTCATTCCAACAGATCAAGGGGATACTATATGGTTTAAAGACAGGAAAGGTGTGCGTCAGGGCTGTATCCTTTCACCATATTTATTCAGCCTGTATGGTGAGCAAATAATCTGAGAAGCTGAACTTTGTGAAGAAGAATGTTGCATCAGGATTGGAGGACGACTCTTTTACAACCTGTATTATGCAGATGACACAACCTTGCTGGCTGAAAGTGAAGAGAACTTGAAGCATTACTGATGAATATCAAAGACCATAGCCTTCAGTATGGATTACACCTCAACATAAAGAAAACAAATATCCTCACAACTGGACCAATGAGCAACATCATGATAAATGGAGAGAAGATTAAAGGTGACGAGGATTTCATTTTACTTGGATCCACAATTAACACCCATAGAATCAGTAGTCAAGAAATCAAAAGATGTGTTGCATTGGGCAAATCTGCTACAAAAGACCTTTTTAAGGTGTTAAAAAGGAAAGATGTCACCTTGAGGACTCAGGTGCGCCTGACCCAAGCCATGGTATTTTCAATCACCTTATATGCATGTGAAAGCTGGACAATGAATAAGGAAGACAGAAGAAGAACTGACGCCTTTGAACTGTGGTGTTTGCAAGGAATATTGAATATACCATGAACTGTCAGAAGAACAAACAAATCTGTCTTGGAAGAAGCCTAGCCAGAATGCTCCTTAGAAGCAAGGACGACGAGACTTCATCTCACATACTTTGGAGACATTGTCAGGAAGCAACAGTCCCTGGAGAAGTAGTACATCATGCTTGGAAAAGTGGAGGGTCAGCGAAAAAGATGAAGACCCTCAAGAAGAGGAATTGACACAGCGGCTGCAACAATGTGCTCAGGCATAGCAACAATCATGGGGTTGGCGCAGGACTAGGCAGTGTTTTATTTCGTTGTACATAGGGTCACTGAGTTGGAACTGACTCGACGGCATCTAACAACAACACACAGAAGGGTGTGCAAACCTTCGTGAAAGGGCCCTTATACCTTTATCTTAGTTCTTACTAGAGGATTTTGTTTTCTGTGCCTTGAATCTCCCGTTGGTTCTTTTTCCTCTTACTTCCTTACAAAAAAATAAAAACTTTACAGGGAGTCTTGTAAGATTTACAATCTTTCTGAAGCCTCATCTCTGTCCTTCTGGTCTTATCTATCTAACCTACTCCTCTCTTTTCTGCCTGCATTTCTCAGTTTCCAAACACGACACTTTCTTTTACAATCTATGCTTTGGCTCTTGTTCTACACCTTGTCTAGAACACTCTTTCTCCCATCCTATTTACATAAATCTCTCCTTTTTACCTTTTAAGATGACTTTGAAAGTCTCTAGTTTTTAACTTGTGAACTGTGGTCTGTTGGTGGGCTGTAGAGGAATTACAAAGCTCTCATTTATAAATTTCACTAAACCGTTGTTACAACAACATGAGTACAATTTTTTTTTTTAATGCATGTGTTTGCTATTACCAATACACTGTCACTAAAAGTGTTCTTGAACTCAAAGTAGATCTTTGCTAAAATGTGTTTTTTAAATCAACCAATATGAGAAGCATGAATTCTAACCTGGGCAAGGGAGAGAGGGATCAATGAAATATTTGTTATCGTGAAAGTGTGCTCAACTTGCCCAGTGAGAATCACTCCTGGGTAATTAGTCTTTTCTTCTCTGCTGTTTCCACTGTATTTTATTCCGAGGTTTAATAGAACACTTTACAGTTTGTAATTTTTTTAATAGCATCTACTGATCTTTTTGTCTGATAGCAAAAGTAATGCAGGGCCATAGTAAAAATTCTAGAAAAATGTAGAGAAGAGACCAACCACCCAGAGATAAATGGTTGGATGCCTGGAAGGAGACTTTCTGGATCAAAGGGTGTGCAAGTTTTTACATCTTTTACATTGCCAAATTGCCTACAGAAAGGCTCTATCAATTTCCACCCTGCCAGCATGGTTAATGGGCTGTAGTGTAATTGGCTGTTTATCTAACTATTTTCCTCATTAGTCCCTTCAAGGACTTTTTAATCTCTCAATGTCCAGCCTCTAGCATGTAACCTGGTATAGACTAGGCATTCAGTAACTCACTCCCCTTTTTCATTTATAAATGTTTGAAGCTCAAACATGTGAACCAGGTGATATGGTGGAATGTATGGATGAATGATAAGGGATTGGGAGCAACAAAACACTCCAGAATTTTTCCCCAAAATTCAACATTCCTATAAGCTATTGTATAAAGTTTAACATCTATGTTTTAATCCAAACATGCGTAATGAAGTCTTAACTAATAGGTTGCTTTAGATAACCCTATGGAAGATACGGTTGGAGTTGAATTTTCATTGAACTCTAAAGTTGTATAAATGTAGAGATGTATGCGTGTGGACATTTAAAATAAATATCTTCCCAAATTCTACTATATTAATAAGTGAAATTTCAGTGATTTCCTTCAGAGTGAAAGTTTTAAGAGAGCACACTGCTATGGCTACTACTTTAAAATACGGTATAAGATTATAGCTTTCTTCCTGGGCAAAAAAATAAATCTCTAAAAATCATTAAGGAATGTACCTACTTGCATGTGAATTTTTTAGTAAACTTATAAAATCAATATTCCAATGCCTTTCTTTGAAGAGCAAGAACTGATAAAAAGCCAAGATTACTTACTTAAAAATATAACTGTTTTGAAGAGCTTAGTATGTGTTAAGGTTGCAAAGGTTTAATGAGACATGAACAATGGTCTTGAGAAACTCACATTCTACATATTTTAGAAGAGGATATGAGGATATAAAGATATACGTTAAGATACAGTAAGACAACCTTAATGAGCTTAAAAGCACATTTCTGTGGGGAAAAAAGAAGGAAACAGTCCAATTTAGAATTATTTCCATGTTATCTAAACCCTCAAGGTCCAGTTGAAATGTCATTTCCACTTCAAAATTATTTGTAATGATCCCATCTGGGAATGATGCTTTTATCTACTGGAGTAATTTAGTTGTACTTCTTCTTACAGGACAAATTTTTATTGAGCATATGCCATGTACCAAATAGGTAGGCATAGACAAATACTTCAAGCTGACAAAGACCTTTAATGTCTTTTGTTACAGATGTTACATATAACAATTTATTTCAATTTCAGTCTATGCTTTGTTATTATTATATATTTGTGTCTGTATAATCACAAACATGTTTATTGTTTTTATTAATTATGTTATAATTAATGTATAGCTGTTGAATGCAAAAATGATTGATAAGTAATGAATTTATTTATAGTCAAGTTATATTATTTACAAAACAATGTATCTAAGCCACAACTATCTGATATCCAAAAACCTATTTGATAAAACCACAATTGAGGGAGAATTTGAAGAGGGGCAAAAATGGTTAATACATTCTTTTTCCTTAACAGTATGAATTTCAGTAAAAACATAGATCTAAGCTGTGTCTCTGTAACATATTCTTTATTCTTCATTATTGTACAATTTAAGGTAACAAATTGTTTTTTATTATTTATTTTTGTTGTTGTTGTCATTGTTAAGAATATACACAGCAGAAGAGACACCAATTCAACAATATCTACATGTACAATCATTGACACTGATTGCCTTCTTCAAGTTGTGCAACCATTCTCACCCTCCTTTTCTTAATTGCTCCTTCCCCATTAACATAAGCTTACTGCCCCCTAAGTTGCCTTTCTAATCTTTCGAGTTGCTGTTGTCAATTTGATCCCATGTAGATCTTAAAAGAGCACAGTGCTAAAGGCAGACATTCTTTACTAGTTAAACTATTGTTTGATTTTAAGAAGGCTTAAGGGGATATTTTTTGGTTTAAGGTTTAAAGATTATCTCAGGCAATATTTTTAGAGATTCATCCAGTTTCTATGGCTCCAGAAAATCTAGAGTCCATGAGAATTTGAAATTCTGTTCTCCATTTTCCCCTTTTTGGTCAGGATTCTATAGACTCTGATCAAAACATTCAGTAATGGTAGCAGGACACCATCCAGTTCTTCTGATTCTCAGCGTAAAGAAGGCAGTTGTTCATGGAGGTAATTACTTTATCTCCTCCATTCCTGATTCTCCTCCTCTCTGTGTTGCTCCAGGTGAACTAAAAAAAAAAAAAAAATTTTTTTTTTTTTTTTTTAATAGAGACCAATTATTATATCTTGGATGGCTTCTTGCAACATTTTAAGACGCCAGGCACCATACAATGAACCAGGACATAGAGCAGACACATTAAACATGATATTAGGCCAATTAACTCTGACGTCCCACTAAACCATGACCCTAAACTTCCAAAGAAGCCAAGAAACCAAATCCCTTGAGGTGCTTGGTTATATATGATCAGACTCAGCAGCTGCTTTTTTTATTGTTTTTGTTGTAAATGTATCTATCATTCACGTTTTGCCGATTCATTTTTTTACAAGTGTACAACTTATTGACAGCAATTACATTAATCGGCTGTGCACACCTATCCTTAAAGTGATTTTTCCATTATCGTAAACTGAAACTCAGTGCTCCATAAGCATTAACTGTCCCTCCTGCCCCTGGTGTCCACTAACAAATTTTGGTCTCTATACATTTACCTAGGAGCTCTGGTGACACAGTGGTTAAGTGCGTTGCTGCTAACCAAAAGATTGGCGGTTCAAGCCAACCAGCCCCTCCACAGAAGAAAGAAAGCAGTCTGCTTCTGTAAAGATTACAGCCTTGGAAACCATATGGTGTAGTTCTACTCTACCCTATGCGGTTGCTGTGAGTCGGAATTGACTCAATGGCAACAGATTTTTTTATACATTTGCCTGTTTTTGTGTTTTTATAACATAGATGGAGCTTGAAGACATTGTGCTGAGTGAAGGAAGTCAATCACAAAAGGACAAATACTGTATGAGCTTACTTGTTTTTTATTAGTAATATTTCTTATGTAGATATGCCCACCCAACCTAAGACATGGCTTAGATATTTAAGCTTTCTCACTGGTAAAATGAGAAAGAAAAAAAAAGTCAACTCAGGAGTGATACAATCCAATTTAATATCTTCATAGCACCTTTCTTACTAGAATTGCAGTGGCATTGCAATTCAGTTGGAATTTTCAAAAGAGTAAAACAATAACAAATGTGGATAGAGTAATATCATATTGTTTAAGAACATAAAACGTAGAACAGAGGTGCTTAATTAGACCAGTTGGAGAGAAAACAGAAAGGTGACAGTAAGCCAAATTAAAGAAAAAATGACCCACCTGTTTGTACTTATAGAGATGAGATCTTGCCCTTGACGCAAACCAGTGGTATATTCACTGCTCAGTAGGATTCTCGTCATGAGAAAATATATGAATAAGCCATGATTTAATCTTGTTTCATTTATGAGACCATGTAGAAGTCTTTTGCACATTCGCTTTAATTGGAATGTTATTGAAATAGCTACTCAGGGCATTCTCGCAAATGAATAAGAATATTGAATTTAACTGAAATGAAAATCATGGCTATGCCAGAGTTTTAGGGCTTTAAATTAGCAAAAGTGCTCATGACTATCAGCATCAACACATTTTATTCTAAGAGTTTCTCTGGATTTTAGAATGTGGTCCCATTCTGGACTTCAAAGAGTGTGAGAGACTTACTAGAAAGGCAATGATCCTGCTGTGGAAAAGGCACAAAAATCCAAGATTGAATACTAGGAAACTAGAAAGAGCTTATAAAAGCAGTGGTGATGGTTTGCCCAGGATTGCCTAGGCTCAGTTACTCCTGGAAAGAACATGCTGAGCGACCCTCTCCAGTGGGAGTCCACTGGCTGTTTCGCACCCTGTTAAGTCTTATAGCATAAAAGCCATTTGGGAAATACAAGGCTTATGGTGAAAGACATTTATTCTGACCTTGAAAAGTTCAACTACACTGAAGCGTCGTATAGCTTCTGCCCCTTTTCTTCTTGTTCTGACTGAGGATTAGCAGAATCCCAGGTGACACAGACTACCCATTAAAATTGAAACTGAATTCTCCTTCATTATATGATTTCTACCCTCCTTTTTTTTTTTTTTTTTTTTTTTGGTTTGGTATTTGGAAACCCTGGTGGCGTAGTGGTTAAGTGCTATGGCTGCTAACCAAGAGGTAAGCAGTTCTAATCTGCCAGGTGCTGCTTGGAAACTCTATGGGGCAGTTCAATAGGGTCGCATGAGTCAGAATCAACTCAATGGCAGTGGGTTTGGTTTCTCTGGTTTTTGATACTGATGGAGCCCTGGTGCCACAATAGTTAAGTGTTTGGCTTCTAACCAAAAAGACAGCAGTTCAAACCCACCAGCCACTCGAGCTAACACCAAAACTAATCAGAGTGCCTTAACATGTCTTCTGTCTTACAGATCAGTCCTACGAAGATCTTTTTGTTTCAGTTATTCAAGAATTGTTTCAGGTAGGACTGACCAGAGAAGTTGACAAAGTTAATACAAGATTTTTGGAGAGTTGTTTCCAAGCTGAGGACATTTTGCTTGATCAACTTCCATCCATTTATAGAGTAGAAGGTCTTAACTAGGCAACTTAATTTTTTGCAGCTGTTTCATATAACATGGAGACATCCAAAAAAACCAGAAAGGATCTTGGATAAAGCAGTAATTTTTTTATTTCTAATTTAGTGAATTATTTTTCAAAATTGCTATATACAGCCTATCAGTTTGCATGGCAACATGATCCTTATTGGCTCCTTCTGGTATTATGCATGTCTCAGATGTAAGAGATTCCTTCTGGCACTGTGCCTGAGCAACAGCTCACTTAGTGACCAGAATAGCACCTATACCGGTTGCTGTCAAGTCGATTCCAACTCACAGTGACCCCAACTGAGTCAGAGTAGAATTGTGATCCATGGGGTACTCAGTGGCTGATTTTTTTGGAAAATGACCTCCAGGGCTTTCTTCCAAGGAGCATCTGGGTGGACTCGAACCTCTAACCTTTCGGTTAGTAGCCAGGGACACTAACCATTTGCACCATCCAGGGAATCTTCGCATAATAATACAGAGATTAAAAACAGCATTAATTCCTGCAATATATAGAAGACAAGTAGGACTTGGAAAACACTTTTTACTCATCTCGTCATATGCCTAGGATGTATAGACTGGTAATTAATTAGATTGCCCTGCTAGCTGAAGGCCAGAAATCACCCACTGGGACCACTCTGAGGGAAACCATCCATCCAATGAACAGAAGGATGCTTAATTCCAATATATGCAGTACAGTCTTCTGTCAGATGACTTTGGTCATAAGTTTCTTCTTAAAGCTGACAGGAACATAAAAACAACAAAACATTTAATTTTTCCTGAAAGAAATACTTATGTTTTCAGAACACATAGCCCCTAATTAGAGCAAATTACTCCTGATGGAATAAGCATTCAGCAAAAGCAGGAAAGAAACCAAATTTAATTTCCCAGTGCCACAGGGAGGTCTTGACTATTCACAAACTGTCCCTAAATCTTAGGAACTATGCTTTCAAGAGCTCCGCTAATAGAACTGAGCAGGAAGTAAGCCTGATTAGCATTCGGTTAGTAATTTTGAGGACAAAAGATGTATTTATAATAATAGCCGAGACTTATCAACTGCGATTGAACTCGATGACACTGGCAAAAAGGAAAAAAAAGGAAACTGAATCCATTAAAATATCAAATAAATTGTGATATTCATTTTCTTGTACGCTGCTTATCCCTTTTTAATTTTAAAAAATATGGTTGGATAGCTCCAGATCCTAATAAGGGGAATGGGTTAGCACTGATTTGGGCGGCTTATGAAACATTTATATACACGTTATTCACTTATTGTCCTTAATTCATCGCGCAGCCCTCTCAGGGTCTCTCACCCTGATGCTGCCGTCAGTCGCTGCTATCTGTAATCAGAAGGCCTGGGGGGATGTATTGTTTTTTCCAAACAATTTAAATGATAACTTCTGGCTTTTTTCTAAGGAATTATTTTGCATCCTTCCACTTGGCACAAGGTAATAGAAATGGTTTTGGGGGTTAGGAACACACTGATAGTGCTCGGTAAATTGAAATCTAATAACCATACTATTCATCACGCTTGGAAAGAAAATGAGGTTTTTATGGGGATTTCTTTATAATCTATTTATAACCTGCAGTAAGTACCACTAAGATTACAGCCTCATGGGTATTCATGGTACTTTATAATGGTGATGACTTTGTGGAGGAGAGTAACGCTTTCACTTTCTGGTGCGCACCTGTTTTCACCTTGAATTTTCAGTCAGTCACGTCAAATGTATCCTTTCTTCCTAGCTGCCCGGGGAAAGAAGACTTACCACTTACTAACCACAGTACGCTTCTCAGTTCCCACGAGGCGTCAGTCGGAGCCCCATTGTGTCGGTCCTCTAAAAAGTGGTTTATGCTCCTTGCCCATGTGTAAGACTGATCTGAAAAGGCTTATTTCTACCAACAAATCACTTTCTGCTGTATTGATGAAACCAGCAATTCAGCAAAATTCATAGAAACAGTCATACCATTTTGCAGAATTATTAAAAAAAAAAAAAAACTATGCAGAAAAAAAAACATGACTTTGGCAGGGAAACTAAACATGTGGAAATTGAGATGCTTTAAAATAAAACCAGTTATCACTTCAGTGTACAAAGTCCACATATGTGCCGGTCTTGAAGGGCTAGGAATCTTATGATTCCAAAGACTGTGTACCCAATATTTGCTGTGGTCCTGATGGTTTCTATGCCAACAGTGGATTATTGTATGCGGTGGAACTCAACACTTCCTCATACTATGGCGATACTTTATTCACGTCTTTTTCAATGGTTCTGCCTCTCTAGATTGCATTACAATTATTTGTGCTCTTGTCTTATCTCCTCCAGTATAGACTATTAAGAGAAGGGTCTTACCTACATGGCTTTGTATACCCTCAGTAACTTGTTCATAGTACACGATCAATAAATATTTGTTGATGGATGAGTGTCTGGGTTTGTGGGTCCAGTTCTGAGTCAAGGACAGATACATCTAGACTATTCTATTAAGGGTATTTCAAAGTAGCCCTTTTGTTGTTTCCTAACAGAGGAACATGGTGGAACAGTTGTCAGGTGAAAAGTAAGCATTTGAGTCAAGACCATTTTTTTCTTCAGCTCTGTAAGTTCACCTCTGTGGTATGTCCCTCAGTACATCAGTAATTTGTACCACACCACTGCTTCAATAGACAGCACATTCCAAGTGGGTTTTGTAGTGTTCAGCTATAATTTTTACTGAAATTTTTCCTTATCAAAAGCTGTATTTCCGTGGGCAAAAGATATTTCTTACTCTTTTCCTCTGCTACATAATCCCCATCTTCTCTGGAAATTTCTTTTTCCACTACTAATAACAGAGATGCAATTTCTTGATCACTAAGTTATTTTTGCCATTATTTATTTGTTTAACTGGAAAAATAATTAAAATAATGCAGAAAACTAAAATTATTAGTTGGACTTGTGTTCCCAGAAGTTAAATTTGATTTGTTAGACCCTACGGCCACCAGTGGGACATGTTAAAAAAGAGAAAAATAAAATACAAAATGCATTAAAGTTTAAAAACTAATATTACCACAGCAAACCACATTTCTATGTGTCTATTTATAATTAAACCACTCTTTCAGTTTAACTTCTGTCATGAATTGAATTGTGTCCCCCAAACTTATCTGTCAACTTGGCTATGCGATGATTCCCAGTATTGTGTGATTATCCACCATTTTGTTATCTGATGTGATTTTCCTACCTGTTGTAAATCCTGTCTTTGTGACGTTGATGAGATGGGATTAGAGGCAGTTATGTTGACGAGGTGGGACTCAGTCAGCAGGATGGAATTGTGTCTTGGCTCAACGTCTTTTGAGATATGAAAGAGAGAAGCAAGTAGAGAGACATGGGGACCTTATATCACCAAGAAAGCAGCCCCGGGAGCAGAGTGTATCCTTTGGACCTGGGGTCCTCTCGTGGAGAAGCTGTTACACCAAGGGAAGACTGATGACAAGGACCTTCCTCCACAACTGATGGAGAAAGAAAGCCTTCGCCTGGAGCTGACACCCTGAATTTGGACTTCTGGCCTACTAGACTGTGAGAGAATAAACTTCTGTTTGTGAAGCCATCCACTTGTGGTATTTCTATTATAGCAGCACTAGATAACTAAAACAACTTCCCTCTTTCTTTAGCGTTCACAATATGCACAATATGCATTGCTATGTGTATTTGATTTTTCAAAACGTACTTGAAGTTGGAATCAGAAAAAAACAAACCAAGCTGTTGTCATTGTGTTTAACCGTGTTTCCTCCCATGAGTCAACTGCCAGCAAGGATTTTCTCATTTTGTTTCAGATTTAGGTGAGATTACTTTTTTGGTTTTCATGTTGTATATCTCTGTTAACATCTGAACCTCAGAAGAAATTACCTTTCAATTGGCAGTTGTACCTTGGCTGTGCAATATGCTGACTCTCCTTCTTCCTAGCCCTTCATCCCTCAAACAAAGATTTGCTAAACCAAGTATGCCTGCAGAAATACAGCTCTGGTCACCAGCTGTTCAAGATGATGGATTGCAACAGTTGAATGACTCTAGGAATTTTGAGTTTTTAGAATGTCACTCTATGATTTACTTAAAATTGTTTTATGAAAACATAGACACCCTCTGCAATCAGCCATTAATTCTGGCGTACCGAATTTGGGGAATTGCACGTGCCTGCGTATGTGTGTGTTCACAACAGATGAAGCTAAGACATCCACGTACTTCGAAGAAGCACAACTTGGCCTAGAATGAGCCTAGAGGTTCAAGGTCTCAACACAACCACTCCAAAAATATCTGTAGTGGCAGTTTCCTATCTGATGAGAAGTAAGGAAAATGATAGCACGTTGAAAATCACAGAGCTATATTCTCACCTAACTATTTATGATTTTTCTAAGTATTATTCCAGGAGCATATGTGGGTTTGATAATCAAGAAAAAAGCTTGAAATATTTTAATATGTTGTTTTAGTCATCTAGTGCTGCTGTAACAGAAATACCACAAGTGGATGGCTTTAACAAAGAGAAATTTATTCTCTCATAGTCCAGTAGGTTTCAAGTTCAAATTCAGGGTGTCAGCTCCAGGGGAAGGCTCTCTCTCTGTCAGCTCTGGAGAAAGATTCCTTGACATCAATCTTCCCTTGGTCTGGGAGCATCTCAGCACAGGAACCTCAGGTCCAAAGGATGCGCTCTGCTCCCAGTACTACTTTCTTGGTGGTATGAGGTCCCCAACTCTGTTTACGTCCCTTTCCTTTTATCTCTATAAAAGGTGGTGCAGGCTACGCCCTAGGGAAACTCCCTTTATATTGGGTCAGGGATCTGACCTGCTAAGGGTGTTACAATCCACCCCTAATCCTCTTTAACATAAAATTACAATCACAAAATGGAAGACCACCACAGAATACAGGGAATCATGACCTAACCAAGTTGATAATACACATTTTGGGTGGACATAATGCAATCCCTGATATATGTAAATACATATTTGCCAGTTTTAAAACCCATTTGGCATTTAATTATACAAATAACTAATTAGCAAGAAACAGAAAAAAAATTAGACACCCATAATCACAATCAACATTTTTATACATTACATAACACACTATTTTATCTATACAATGTGCACTTTATATAGTAACATAATATAGATACAGCTTTTTTTATCAAGAGCATAGATACAAAACAGTTCATATAACTCACTTTTTTAATCTGCTTTCTTTACTCTTTCATTTTCATAAATCGAAATCTTATGATTGTGATTCTTAATATGCATAGTGTTTCACAGCAGAGATGTGTCTTCGTAAGCTACTCACTTCTTCCCCATAACTGGATATTAAGGGTATTTTATGTTTTTAATTGAAGCCCTGGTGGTGCAGTGGTTAAGGGCTCGTCTGCTAATCAAAAGGTTGGCAGTTCTAATCCATTAACTGCTCCTTGGAAACCCTATGGGGCAGTTCTACTCTGTCTTACAGTGTCACTATGAGTTGGAATCAACTCGACAGCCATGGTTTTTTGTTTGTTTTGTTTCTATTATCATAATCAAAACTCTGATAATCATGCCCTGTACAAACATGTTTGGACATGCTTTTGACTGTTACTCTAGGAAAAAGTCTTAAATGTATATTTGCTGTGTCAAAAACATGTACTTCTTAAGCTTTTAACACATATTGTCATATTACTCTTCAGCAGCATATGAGAATTTCCCAAACTTTCACTGATATTATTACAGTTCTTGTGATTTCCCTGGTGGCACAATGCTTAAGAGCTCAGCTGCTAATCAAAGGGTCAGCAGTTCAAATCCACCAGCGCCTACTTGGAACCCAACGGGGCAGTTCTAGTCTGTCCTATAGGGTCTTTATAAGTCAGAATTGACTTGAGGGCAACGAGTTTGGTCTTATATATATAAAAAAAGATGTATTGATTTAATTTGCTTTTTAATTACTAGGGATATAGAAATATCTAAAACAATTTATTAATGCCTCTTTGGATTGTATTAGAAAATTAATACCATCCTATTGGCTACAGCATCACATTGAGTTTGCCTACACCAGAAATCATTGATCTTTGTCATACATGGCCCCTGTAAAATCAGGCCTGCCACATATTCTACTTGTGCAACAATGACTAGTTGAACATGAATACAAGCTTTCATTTATACTTATAATTTTGCTTCATTTATCTTACTTCGGAACATTCTTCTAACTCATTTAAAAGATACTTCAGTACTTTTAAGTACTTCAGTTTCATCGTCTTGTATGTTAACTTTGTCTCTCAGCTCTACATACTGTGTGAAATCAGTCAGCATGTGCTATGTTTGTTATAAATGTTGAACAACGCAATCCAAATGCCCAGCTCTCTTATGGTGCCTCTTCTAGGTTAACAAAACTAATTTTCAGCCCTCCAGCAGTCAAGTTGTCCATTCAGCTTTGAATCCACTTATTCAGCTCACGTTTCCCCTCCTCACCTACCAATAACTTTTCAAAAACCGTTATCTAAGTCCTTTTATATTTTCTTCAATCAGGAACACCAGTTCACATGTAGCTCAAGTAGATACTGGAGGCCTTAGACAGGAAAGAAACCCCAAGGATGACACCTATTAGGCACCTCAGGCAGGAGGACAAGCACAGCACATGCCCCATGGTTCCCTATGATGACATCACCTCTTCAATAGTAAGCAGAATGAATAATTTTGGGTTTCTTCTGGACTTCTAAGTGCTGCTGCAGGTATTTACCCTTAAATTTCTGGATTTGGGGTGCTATTCAGGAATCTGCTAAACTGACAGTCCCCCAGACTTCCTGTTTGATCATACCTCTTTAGTTTGCTGTTTAATCCCGTCATGAGCCACAGAAGAACATCAAGCTCACATCTTAAAATAACCTGGTGTCTAGCTATTGGCAAAAGTGTAAGTCATCACTGAAGGACACAATTTTGTCTCCATGAATATTCCAATCTATAGTTATTTCAAGCTCTGAAAGAATTCCAGGAGAGAAATTCCACACTTGTTTTAACTGTGGCTTCATCAAGGGATTAAGATGTATGTGACCTCCCAAACTGACTACATACAGAGAAAATTATTTATTTTGTTGAGCAAATTCCTCAGTACTTTGTAAGTTCTTTGTAGTTAAAACTGGTATCTCTCATATACGCTCATCAGATTATTTATTTTTCCACATTTGCATTATAGCACAGCAAAGTAAAAAAGGACTGTATAATAAAAATAGATTTTTGCTGTGTATTTATGGATAAGAAGTCCCTGGGTGGTGCAAAAGGTTAAGTGCTCAGCTACGAACCGAAAGGTTGGCAGTTTGAATCTAAACAGAGGTGTCTTAGAAGAAGGCCTAGCAACATACTTTCAAAAAATCACACCTGCTGAAAACGTTATGGTTCACAGTTCTGAAACACACGGGGTCTTCATGAGTCAGAAGTGACTTCATAGCAACTTTTTTTTTTTTTTTTTTTGATAAGCTGAATGAAACCCTTTGAATCAAGATTGTATGCTTTGGTATTTGCCTGTGGGTCCTAATTTGATTGGCCGTTGGCTCTTATTCATAGAAGATTGTTAGCGGTGTCTGTGTTTTTTGGTTTTCGGGGTCTTTTTTTTCCCCCCCAAACTGACATGAGCGTCTTGATTGATACATTTGCAGCTTTCCTCCCACTTAATACACACCACTTCATAAGCTGAGAAAAGAAAATGGCCATCAAAGATTGCCAATTTATGTTAATGCAGTAATATTTGGGAATACACATGAAAATTCAAATTGAGCCCTGTTCTCTAACGGCTAGTATATAAAGTGATGTGTTTTCTTGGTTTTCCATTCGAAGTCACATTTTTTGATTTATGATAATCTCATGCTGAAATACTTATTTCTCAACCACCCTTTGGGCAATATTTTAAAGTTACTGAACGCATATAGAGCGGTTTATCATCTTCATGATATTGAGAGAAAACGCTTGCTCTTTTAAGACGCACTCTTCCGCACCAATATCTTGCAGCAAAAATATATAAATATATATATGAAATGCTAGTAATGCTCACACAAGAGTTTTTACTGTGAACCGTACATGAATTTGAGGCTGTGCTCTGCAGTCATCTGTCAGAATTTATGAGGTAAATAGGTTACAGAAATAGAGGCACATTACAAACATAATGTTTCCTCTAGGAATCACTCCATTCTGGCTATCATGTGGTTAGACTCTAAAGAATTCTTTAAATTAAATGGAAGCCTTGCTTGGGAAATGATTAAAGTAAAAAGAGAAGCAATATAAAATGCATTTTAATTTTTAGTATTTTTATTCCTTTGGTATTTCTTTTTCTTTCCCCCACCTACTTAATGCCAAGCACATTTGTATAAGCCATGATGTTTTCCAGAGTTGTTTAAAGCAGGCCATATCTTGCTCCTTTATGAAACCAAGTAACTAATCTGAACTCCACATGCCTCCTTAAAGGTAATATTATGAAAAGTAACTGGCTATTACTGCTCTGGAAGAAATAATTCCCTATCTGTTGGCGCAGTGGTTAAGAGATCGGCCCCTAACCAAAAGGTCAGCAGTTTAAATCCACCAGCCAGTCCTTGGAAACCCTATGGAGCAGTTCTACTCTGCACTATAGCATTGCTGTAAGTCAGAGTTGACCCAATGGCAATGGGTTGGGTTTTGAGTTTAATCACAACATAAACATCTGCAGGGATAATGTAATGAATGGATTCAAGGTTGCCTTTTGTGCCTCAAATTGTTGCTGTTGTTGTTGTTAGGTGCCATTGAGTCGGTTCCCACTCATACTGACTCTATGTGCAAAAGAATGAAACATGCCCAGTCCTGCACCATGCTCACAATAGTCATTATGCTTGAGCCCATTCTTGCAGCCACTGTGTCAATCCATCTGGATAAGGGTCTTCCTCTCTTTTGCTAACCCTCTACTTTACCAAGTGTGATGTCCTTCTTCGGAACTGGTCCCTGCTTACAAAGTATGTAAGATGCAGTCTCCCCCATCCTTGCTTCTAAGAAGCATTCTGACAGTACTTCTGAGACATGTTTGTTTTTTCTTTTGGCAGTTCATGTTGTTGTTGTTAGGTGCCATCGGTTCGATTTTGACTCATAGTGACCCTATGCAAAACAGAACAAAACACTACCCGGTCCTGAGCCATCCTTACAATTGTTGTTATGCTAGAGCTCATTGTTGCTGCCACTGTGTCAATCCACCTTGTTGAGGGTCTTCCTATTTTCCACTGACCCTGTACTCTGCCAAGCATGATGTCCCTCTCTAGGGACTGATCCCTCCTGATAACATGTCCAAAATATGTAAGGCACACTCTCGCCATCCTTGCCTCTAAGGAGCATTCTGGCTGTACTTCTTCTAAGACAGATTTGTTCATTCTTTTGGCAGTCCATGGTATATTCGATATTCTTCGCCAACACCACAATTCAAAAGCGTCAACTCTTTTTCGGTTTTCCTTATTCATTGTCCAGCTTTCACATGCATATGATGCGATTGAAGATACCATCGCTTGGGTCAGGTGCACCTTAGTCTTCAGGGTGACATCTTTGCTCTTCACTACTTTGAAGAGGTCCTTTGCAGCAGATTTGCCCAATGCAATGCATCTTTTGATTTCTTGACTGCTGCTTCTGTGGCTGTTGATTGTAGATCCAAGTAAAATGAAATCCTTGACAACTTCAATCTTTTCTCCGTTTATCATGCTGTTGCTCATTGGTCCAGTTGTAAGGGTTTTTGTTTTCTTTATGTTGAAGTGTAATCCATACTGAAGGCTGTGGTCTTTGATCTTCATTCATAAGTGTTTGAAGTTCATTTCACTTTCAGCAAGCAATGTTCTGTCATCTGCGTAATGCAGGTTGTTAATGAGTCTTCCTCCAATCCTGACGCCCTATTCTTCTTCATATAGTCCAGCTTCTCAGATTATTTGTTCAGCATACAGATTGAATAGGTACGGTGATAGAATACAACCCTGATGCACACCTTTCCTGACTTTAAACCAATCGGTATCCCCTTGTTCTGTCTGAACAACTGCCTCTTGATCTATGTAAAGGTTCCTCATGAGCACAATTGAGTGTTCAGGAATTCACAGTCTTCGCAACGTTGTTCATAATTTGTTATGATCCACACAGTAGAATGCCTTTGCATAGCCAATAAAACACAGGTAAACATCCTTCTGGTATTCTCTGCTTTCAGCCAAGATCCACCTGACATCAGCAGTGATATCCCTGGTTCCATGTCCTCTTCTGAAACCAGCCTGAATTTCCAGCAGTTCCCTGTCAATATACTGCTGTAGCTGTTTTTGAATGATCTTCGCAGAATTTTGCTTGCGTGGATATAAATGATATTGTTCTTTAATTTCCACATTCAGTTGGATCACCTTTCTTGGGAATAGGCATAAATATGGATCTTTTCCAGTCAGTTGGCCAGGAAGCTGTCTTCCATATTTCTTGGCATAGACGAGTGAGCACCTCCAGTGCTGCATCTGTTTGTTGAAACATCTCACTTGATATTCCATCAATTCCTGGAGCCTTGTTTTTCACCAATGCCTTCAGAGCAGCTTGGACTTCTTCCTTCAGTACCATCGGTCCTTGATCATATGCCACCTCTTGAAATGGTTGAACATCGACTAATTCTTTTTGGTATAATGACTGTGTGTATTCCTTCCATTCTTCTTTTGATGCTTCCTGCGTCATTTAATATTTTCCCCATAGAATCCTTCATAATTGCAACTTGGGCTTGAATTTTTTCTTCAGTTCTTTCAGCTTGAGAAACACTGAATGTGTTCTTCCCTTTTGGTTTTCCATCTCCAGCTCCTTGCACATATCATTATAATAATTTACTTTGTCTTCTCGAGACACCCTTTGGAATCTTCTGTTCAGTTCTTTTACTTCATCAATTCTTCCTTTTGCTTTAGGTGCTCAACTTTTGAGGGCAAGTTTCAGAGTTTCCTCTGACATCCATCTTGCTGTTTTCTTTCTTTCCTGTCTTTTCAATGACCTCTTGCTTTCTTCATGGATGATGTCCTTGATGCCATTCCACAATTCATCTGGTCTTAGGTCATGAGTGTTCAATGCATCAAATCTGTTCTTCAGATGGTCTCAAAATTCAGGTTGGATATATTCAAGGTCATATTTTGGTTCCTGTGGACTTGCTCTGATTCTCTTCATTTTCAACTTGAAGTTGCATATGAGCAATTGATGGTCTGTTCCACAGTCGGCCCCTGGCCTTGTTCTGACTGATGATATTGAGCTTTTCCATGGTCTCTTTCCACAGATGTAGTCAATTTGATTTCTGTGTGTTCCATCTGGCGAGGTCCGTGTGTATAGTCACCGTTTATGTTGGTGAAAGAAGGTATTTGCAATGAAGAAGTCATTGGTCTTGCAAAATTCTATCATTCCATCTCCGGCATTGTTTCTGTCACCAAGGCTGTATTTTCCAACTACTGATCGTTCTTTGTTTCCAACTTTCGCATTCCAATCACCAGTAATTATTAATGGCAGTTTGTAGCTATTTCTCTTCATTTTGAGTCATGTTACATCAGCAAATGAAAGTCCTGAAAGTTTGACTCCATCCAGTTCATTAAGGTCAACTCTACTTTAAGAAGGCAGCTCTTTCTCAGTAGTCTTTTGAGTGCCTTCCAACCTGAGGGGCTCATCTTCCAGCATTATATCCGACAATGATCTGCTGCTATTCATAAGGTTTTCACTGGCTAATTTTTCTCAGAAGTAGACCATCATATCCTTCTTCCTAGCCTGTCTTAATCTGGAAGCTTAGCTGAAACCTGTCCACCATGGATGATTCTATTGGTATTTGAACACAGGTGGCATATCTTCCAGTATCACAGCAACATGCAAGCGAACACAGACACGTGAGGCCCAAATTTTTAAACCTTATCAAGTGCACTAAGACAGTTTTTGGTGCAGAAAATATTTTCCCACTAAATTTATGAAACACATTTTTTTTCCCTAAAAGACATGGATAAACATTGTACAGTAAGAAAAAAATGTTTAATCCATACAGGTTTTTTGTCTGTTTGTTTGCTTGTTTTCACCAATATACCAAGGGTTCCCACATAAGTTTAATTTTAAGCAAAAGAGAGGAAATGAGATATTTTTCCTTTGAAATTCTTTAGGTTCAGATCATTTCTTCTTAAATCAAATAACTAAAATGAACTCCAACAAGCAAGAGAAAATATAGTCAAAAAAAAACTTTCAAAACAATTTTTTTTCCCAGAAGTGTATAAAAATTGGGTAGTGAGAAAAAAATATAGCTTAATATGTAGATCTTATTGTCCAGTATCAGAACAAAAATTACTTACAGACACAATCACCATCTAGGTTGAATTTTAAATAAGGCAGAGAGAAAAATGTATTTTTCATTTTAAAATTTATTTAGTTGTTATTGAAAGAAAGAAAATAGCAGTTTCCTGACAACCCCCCGGATCCATTTCAATTGGATATCACTCAGTTCAGCGACCTTAAAAATCGTCAGAACAATTAAGAATGTAAAAAGAATTTTTGAAACGCTAAGTGAAAAATAAACCACCAGATCAGTTGCCCTCGAGTCAATTCCGACTCACAGCAACCCATAGGGCAGAGTAGAACTGCTCCGTAGGTTTCCAAGGAACAGCTGGTGGATTCAAGCTGCCAACCGTTGGTTAGCAGCCGAGCTCTTTACCACTGCGCCACCAGAGTTTCAAGTGAAATATATAGATATAAAATGTTTCCAGGTGTCTGTATATAAGGCTAAAGTTTATTTAGAATTCATGTATTGACATCTTTAGAGCATGCCTGTGTAGAGTTTTAGAGAAGACTTTTCTCATTCTTGTTTATAGGGTTGCCTTACTGTGATTTTTTTTTGCCTCAAGTATAACCTATGTTTGTTTTTTACTAAAGTTTTATTTTCCTTTTTCAAAAAAATTCAGAATATAAATAGATCATATCCCAAGTGATGTAAAAATAGCCTTTTCAGGTTCATAGGATTTTTACATCCATGTTTCCCTTAAATGTTGAGAGCATATACCCAAGTGTTCCAGATTTATGACATACATCATTGAACGGCAGAGCACCTGGCAAAGAGTCCTTCGGGGTTGGAAAAGTTCAGCTATGAGACACTGGCCTCTGCTCTCTTCATCCATTAAAGCTCATCCACCAGAGTGGAGACTCGGCTGCCTTTATATGATACATAAGTGATGAACCTCAGAACGTGCTTAATAGATTACTTTGTCAACAGTTTCCTTGTTCCACTCTTAATATATGTATTCCTTCACATTTTTCATTATATTTCCCCCATTCTTTAAATCCATTCATGTTTTTCTTTTACTCACATAATATAAAAATCTAATTTAGTTTTCACAGAAATATGAGGAATACAAGAAGCATAAATTGCAAAATGTTGAGTTGAGGAAGGCTTCTTATTACCTGAGAAATATTCTTTATTAATTTACTATCATTCAAAAGAAATACAACTGAGGCATTTCAGAGTTTCTTGGTCTCTAAAACTGAAGCAATTAAATGAGTATTCAGGCATTAGTGACTGTCTTACTGAATCATATGGACACATTTCCTAATGATGATCTAAGTTTGAATTCAGCATGCCCATTCATTCACTCACCCAGCATTGTATTTATTGTCACCTGTGTTGACCTCAAAAGGAGCCCTGGTGGCCCAGTGGTTAAGTGCTTGGCTGCTAACTGAAAGATGGGCAGTTCGAAACCACCAGCCACTCCACAGTAGAAAAATGTGGCAGTGTGCTTCCATAAAGATTACAGCATTGGGAACCCTGTGGTGCGGTTCTACTCTGTCCAGTAGGGTCCTTATGAGTCAATTCCAACTGGACAGCCACGGGTTTGGCTTTTTGGTTTTGGAGTTGATCCCATAATGGCACTATGGATGCAACAGCAAAGAAGATACAATTCCTGCCCTATGGGCTTACAATATAGGAAGACAGATATTAAGCAAAAAGTTAAATATATCATCAAGTTACCAAAAAGGAAATGCCATGTGTTAGAAAAACATTTAAGAGTCAGGAGTCCACACTTGGTTATCCTGCCTTGTGAACGAGGTAGATGAAGCTGCTTGAAGTGAGTCATCAAGCCTCATTGTATCAACTCTATTTTGACCTACAGCATAAAATGGAGTCTAATCCTGTACCTAAATATACTTATCAACAGACTATAGCATTTGACGTAAGAGTTACTGAAAGCCAACCACTTATCCAAACCAATGTCCAAACCCTGTGAAGACTCTTTCTGAATCTCCTCATATCTTTGTTCTTCTTGCTGTTAAGGAAGTGAAAATCTACTGCCATCGAATCGATTCCAACTCCTAGAGACCCTATGGGACAAGTAGAACTGTCATATAGGGTTTCCAAGGCTGTAAATCTTTACTGATTCACTGCCACGTCTTTCTCCTGAGAAGTGGCTGGTGGGTTCAGACTACCGATCTTGTGGTTAGTAGCTGAGTGCTTTAACCACTGTGCCACCAGGGCTCCTTCAAGCAGTGAAATCTGCCTTTATTATGGCCTGGGAGACATAATCCCTAGCTATAAACCAATGGCATTGAATAGATATAAGTGAGGGTGGGATCAGGAGGCAGAGAAGACACAGAGCAGAGTTTAAGAAGGGCAAGCCCAGGAGAGCACCAGGAAGGGGAAGACTCGCATTGTTTGTGGTGAAAGAGGAGTGTGTGAGGGCATATATGAGATAAGTTTCTGGAGAACGCAGGTTTCAGGGATATGTTTTGACTTTTTATTGCCTGTATCCCTCACCTGCTTCATTGTTCCTTGTGTTTCTCAAGAACATAACTGCTCCTTCCATTAGATCCTGTTTTTTGGGGGGGATGGGGTGGGAGGTGGGGAGTAGTACTTTAAGGACCCTTCAAGTTACCCTACTGTGAGAAGTACACAAGTTTGTGGGCAGTTCCTGACATATAATATTTTCCTATTATTCCATCGAATTGATTTAGATTCCACCATCTGTCTGTCAATTTGTTGTACTGTGGTGGCATGTGTGTTGCTGTGATGCTGGAAGCTATGCCGCCAGTATTTCAGATACCAACAGGGCCACCAGGGTAGACAGGTTTCATTGGTGCTTCCAGACTATGACAGACTAGGAAGAAATGCCTTGTTTTCTGCTTCCTAAAATTTGTCAGTGAGAACTCCTTGGATCACAACAGAACATTGTCCAACTGACTTGCTTTGGACACATCATCGGGAAGGTCATTGCTGGAGGAGGACATCATGTTCAGTGAAGTAAATGGCTGATGAGGGCAAGGGAGAACCTTTGGTGAGATGGACTGGCACATGGTCTCAATGATGGACTCGAACATCTGGCAACTGCAAGGATAACAGAGGACTGGCAATGTTTCGTTCTGTCATACATAACATCACCATGAGTCAGAGCGGACTCAACAGTTGTTGCCTATATCTTTCTATCAATTTCTATTAAGTTTCTGGTACATTGGGCTAGGGGAGTTTGTGGCAACAGATTCCAAAAAACTCAGTTTCCAGGTCTTTTGAGACTTTAAGCTTTGCTGTTACATTCATTATACTCAAAAAAGGTCTCCCACGCCATTTTTCTTTACCCCTTTGGGAAATTTATGCTTCTCTCAGCCTTCTGACATAACTTATGTGCTTTAATGACTTCTGGGTAGCCAGTCAGATTCATTCCTTCACTGTCAGTCAATCAGACATTTAATCATTCTTTCATTCAACACATAATTTTGAGCACGGGGTATTCATTGTGTTTAGTGTTCTGCAGAAAGTACTTCATAGGGTTTCTAACATGGAGCTTGCCAACTTGTAGGAGAATAAGACATATTTGACAGGGAAGTTAAATAACAACAAAAGAGTGCACTAATGTTACAGTCGATGCCAGGAGACAGACTCGGATTTAGTGGGCAAGATCACTGTGAGTTGGAGTGGTCAAAAGGAAAAGTTAGATTTAAATGAAACTGAAGCTGAGTCTTGCAAGGTGTGTGATAGCTAGGTAGATGGAGAGAAACAAGGAGGAATTCCATAGTGGGAGGAATATGTAGCTCAACTTGAACCTGGACTATTCAGGAAATAGGAATATTAGTCAAGAATGGAAATTGTTACCTGGAATATGTTAGGTATTTCATAAAATAATGAATAAATGCATGTATGTAAATAGGAATTGTAAGAAAGGTTGGAGAGGGGAATGGTTGGCAGTAAACTTTTGACTGAAGATTTCATAAACAACCTGACCAATGGAAAGCTATAAAATAATAAAAAGGCCCGAGGAGGTCATTTCACATATGAGTCACAACAACCAGTTTTCATCTGCTATCAATTCTGTTTGTGTCCATCAAGGCCTTTGAGGAAAAGGAAAAATCAACTTATTTATCTAGCAAATATAACTATTAGGACAGCATGTGGTAATTAAGGAATGTCGATGAGGCAATTGTACTCAAAAACATGTTTCTGATTATACGGAAGTTACAGGTTAATCAAGTCATTAGAAAAATAGTCAATTAGATAATTTTGCGGGTTCAATAGTATCATCAGTCTCTCGCAGTAACACACTTGTATCAATTCTCCTTCTGAAAATAATTTGTGTACTCATACAAATTTCTTCACCTTCCACCTTCAACTATGATTCTGAAATTGCTGATGAAAATTGTGTGCTCAATCTCCCTAGTTTTAAATCATGCAGATAGTTTTCGTCAACTATCTGCATGATTTAAGCACATGCTTATTTTTTAAAAGTGATTTAAGAATCTTCTGCGCTCAATTAAAAATCATTATTCCATTAACTCTCAGACTAGAAAGGATTAATGGCTTAATGAATCATAATTAAGACTTCTAGTTTTCTGGCACATAAAAAAGCCAAACATTCTTTTGTTGAACTCCAAGACTTGGCCTCTTTCATATCAATTTTAGATGCTCTAGTGATTCATGTTTTACCTTACTCACAGTTTTATTGAAATTTCTGTGCTCTGTTTCTGTTGTTGTGAAATTCTTTAGTCACAGAACAAATATGACCTGGAAAACACATGAAACTACAGAGTACATTTTTGAATGAGAACATACACATGTCATCTCCATTGTTGCTACCATTTTACAGATCTTACATAAAGAAATGACCAGATGTTTAAAAATGGAAATTGGCATATCTTTTATTCTTCCCGATGGTCACTATAAGTCAGAGTCAATTCAATGACGGTGAATTTTGTTTTGGTTTAACCTTTAAATAACCAAAAAGATATGAGCCCTGGTTCTGCAGTGGTTAAAGTTCTCAGCTGCTAACCACAATGCTGATGATTTGAGCCCACCGGCCACTTCACAGGAGAAAGATGTGACAGTCTCCTCCTGTAAAGATTACAGCCCTAGAAACCCTATGGGGCAGTACTACCCTGTCTTATAGGGTCGTGATGAGTAAGAATGCACTGGACAGCAGTGGGTTTTGTTGTTTGGTTTAATCTTTAAATCTTTCTGCTGCTATTTGATCAGAATAAGAACACTGTGGTCGTAATTTATTTACTCAGTTTTTTTTTATTAAACCGGTTTTCCTCGCAAAACTTCTTTTTACAAAACATTTTTTTATATGATGTTTGGAAAAATTTGGATACAGTGCAAAGAACAACGCAGAAGAGGTTTCAATATGCAATATCTAAAGATGGTGTCGGAAAAATAAATGAAAGATTTTTAAAATTCACTGTAAGCTGGAATGTAGTGAGTGAAGTATCGGAGAGGAATTCCTGTTGGGCAATTGTGAATATAATTTTAAGAGGAAGAAGCCCCATATGGTACAACTTCTTTTTTGTTAGATCAAGCCCAGCTGTTATATGTCAGTTCTTGGTCACAACTAATGGAAAAAGCTCATCCTGGTCTTCTTTTCTAAAAACCCCTTATCCCAAATATTCCCTCATGCTTCATTGAGAAAAGTGAAGAAGCATATCTTTTCTGAGATAGAGTTCTATGCAGATTAAAAATATATGTATATATTTGCAAACTTTTTTATGATGATCAATTGATTGATTAACTGGTCAAAAAGATATAGAAATTGTCTACATGGAGCCCAACATTGATTTCTTTACATCAAAAAAGGAAAAAAAAATCTATCTCCCAGCTCTCCCAAAACATATGTACACCACTACAGAGAAAACTAGTACTAGGAACCTTTTCTTTATAAAATACAGTAAGTAAAATAAAACAAACAAGGCACCCTGGGTTCTAAGTATTTATTCCACTGGGCTTTTGTAAAGATTTGTGTTATACTTTTATTTTATAGCCATGCCTCACTACTTTCCTTCTCCAACTGAAACTTTCTTTTTCATAAAATTCAAAGGGGGGTGGAGCTAAGGCCTGGAGGACAGGCTTTTTTTTTTTTTTTTTTCCTGAAACCTCTTTTAGACTTTTTTTTTCCCCGCTTTTCTTTTGTTCTAAGTCTAGTTGCTTAAAAGGTCTGAATCAATTGGGTGAAAACTACGTAGAGTTGAAGCCCTCTTACCACGTAAGATCAGCACATAACCCTTTGATTTATTATTGATAATGGCCACAGAGTTTTCCCTTTCTTTCTTTCTTTCTTTCTTTCCCCACTGCTAACACCATAGTTTTGACCAATATTGTGCTTCATGTCAACTGTTGATTCTACCTGACTGTCAAAACTGGTAACTTCTTCAGTTTTTCCAAAACAGCCTTTCATCCTATTTTTACCCAGTTCAAGAATTTTCAGTGGCACCCTGCCAACTGCCTGCAGCAGGGTAAGCTATAAATTCCACGTTACTTTCCTCAATGCTTCAGCATTCTGAGAGTGTTTTTTCATATTTCTCTCTCCATGTCTTCACTTGGGCTGTTTGTTGTAGCAGAGACTTAGGAACATGAAAGATCTGCCTCTGAATTCTTATGCCTCCACTTACTAGTGGGTCTTGAATGACTTAACTTCTCTGAATCCCTGTTACCTTATTCATAAAATTGGAGAAAAATGTTTGTACAGACGTTACCAATTTACTGTGGGGATTCATAACGCACATGAAATCCTTAGGACCGTGCTTGGGATATAAGGAGTTTTCTGTGAGTTTTAACTGCTTTATATCCTCTCCACCCCCCACCAACAACCATGTTTTGAAATCCTACTCACCCTTCACATCAAGTTTATTTCCCACATTCTCCCTGACCTTTCATGTGATCTTTTATTAGCACCACTCATTTGGCTCCTACACTGTCATTTCCTGTGTAAGAGAGTATCATCACCCAGCTAAACTATGTGCTTCTCTCAAAGAACACATCCTGTCCTTTAACACTGTGTCTTGCACATTTTGTGCTGATTAATAGATTAAAGTGATACTTGTCATAACAGTTTATCGGGGTTGTCTAAGCAGAGAATATAAATGGCAACAGGCTACCCAAACAGCTGTTAAAGGATGAGCTTAAGTGCAGTGACCACAGGAGGTTTATACAAACTACCTCAGAAAATGGAGTCTAGCCATGGAATGCTGGGAGATTTGCCACGTCTGACAGATTACGTTGGTATGCAGGACTCAGAAATGGGTGGCTCATTTTAAACAAAGGCTTTGGGTAGATGATGAGGTTAAACAGTAGAACTGTGGATGGAAACAGGCCTCACAAAAAACAACTGCAGCTGCAAAGGAAAAGGGACGTGTTTGTGAGAACTTACTGTGGTAAGGGATGCTGGACACAAATCACTCTTCAGTCCCACCTGCACCCAAAAGAGTGATAGCATCATAATGTAATCACCCACACGGATTATAGTACATTGCCTATTATGATCTGTTATACGGGAAAGAAAATGAAGGTCTACATTGGAGGAGTCTAGTAAACAAATTACACTATTTGGAATGGTAATAACAATGTTAAATGCTTGTACATTCCTCCATGATAAAATTATCTTTACCTTTAAATTTGCATGAATTTTTATAAAAATTCTTTTTTTTTTTTTGTCTCTCTTGATTATGAAGGAAAATGTTTTGTTTTGTTTTGTTTCTCTCCTTTCCCTTGTAGGATGAGTTGAGTGATTTTTTCTTTAGAAACAGCTTGGTATCATGGAAGCAACCTTAATGCTACAATTCAAAGAGAAATGAATTCAAATCATAGCTTTGCCTCTTACTGTGTATTCTTGGGCAAATAGTTTGACCTTAATAAACATCACTATTAAGCCTTACCGCTAAGCTTACTAGTAAGCTATTTCAAGTATTATACATACAATATTAAAAATGCCCAGAATAGTGCCAAACCCATATTAGGCACTCAAGAAAGCCTCTATTATTATAATTTGTGATTCCAAAAGAAATTAGCTAATTTTCCAGCCAGTCATAATGGTGAAAAGGCTGATACAAGTTATAGTACACTGTAATTATCATCAGAAGCACAGTTTTTTTTATTAATTTTTATTGTGCTTTAAGTGAAAGTTTACAAATCAAGTCAGCCTCTCACACAAAAACCCATATACACCTTGCTACGCCCTCCCAATTACACTCCCCCTATTTTTTTAATGAGACAGCCCGCTCTCTCCCTCCACTCTCTCTTTTTGCCTCCATTTCCCCAGCTTCTAACCCCCTCCACCTTCTCATCTCCCCTCCAGGCAGGAGATGCCAACATAGTCTCAAGTGTCCACCTGATCCAAGAAGTTCACTCCTCACCAGCATCCCTCTCCAGCCCATTGTCCAGTCCAATCCATGTCTGAAGAGTTGGCTTCAGGAATGCTTCCTGTCCTGGGCCAGCAGTAGGTAGTGTGTTTCTAGGAATTCATCCATTTCTTCCAGGTTTTCAAATTTGTTTCAGTATAGTTTTTCATGGTAATCTGATATGATTCTTTTAATTTCAGTTGGGTCTGCTGTAATATCGCCCGTCTCATTTCTTACTTGGGTTATTTGCTTCCTCTCCTGTTTTTCTTTTTTCAGTTCGGCCAGTGGTTTACCAATTTTGTTGATTTTTTCCAAAAAACAGCTTTTGGTCTTGTTAATTTTTTCAATTGTTTTTCTGTTCTCTATTTCATGTAATTCAGCTCTAACTTTTATTATTTGTTTTCTTCTGGTGTCTGTGGGTTTCTTTTGTTGCTCTCTTTCTATTTGTTCAAGTTGTAGGGATAATTCTTTGGTTCTGGACCTTTCTTTTTGGATGTGTGCATTTATTAATATAAATTGGCCTCTGAGCACTATTTTTGCTGTGTCCCAAAGGTTCTAATAGGAAGTGTGTTCATTCTCACTGGATTCTCTGAATTTCTTTATTCCATCCTTAATGTCTTCTATAATCCAGTCTTTTTTGAGAAGGGTATTGTTCAGTTTCCAAATGTTTGATTTCTTTTCCCTGCTTTTCTTGTTATTGATTTCCACTTTTATGGCCTTATGGTCAGAGAAGATGCTTTGTAGTATTTCAATGTTTTGGACTCTGCTAAGGCTTGCTTTGTGACCTAATATGTGGTCTATTCTAGAGAATGTTCCATGTGCACTAGAAAAGAAAGTTTACTTGGTTGCTGTTGGGTGGAGTGTTCTGTATATGTCTACGAGGTCAAGTTGGTTGATTGTGGCATTTAGATCTTCCGTGTCTTTATTGAGCTTCTTTCTGGATGTCCTGTCCTTCAGCGAAAGTGGTGTGTTGAAGTCTCCTACTATTATTGTGGAGCTGTATATCTCACTTTTCAATGCTGATAGAGTTTGTTTTATGTATCTTCAGCCCTATCATTGGGTGCATGAATATTTAATATGGTTATATCTTCTTGGTCTATTATCCCCTTAATCATTATATAGTGTCCTTCCTTATCCTTTCTGATGGATTTAACTTTAAAGTCTATTTTGTCAGAAATGAATATTGCCACTCCTACTCTTTTTTGATTGTTGTTTGCTTGATATATTTTTTTCCATCCTTTGAGTTTTAGTTTGTTTGTGTCTCTAAGTCTAAGGTGTGTCTCTTGGAGGCAGCATATAGATGGGTCTTGTTTTTTAATCCATTCTGCCACTCTCTGTCTCTTTATTGGTGCATTTAGTCCATTTACATTCAGGGTAATTACGGATAGGTATGAATTTAGTGCTATCATTTTGATGTCTTTTTTTGTGTGTTGTTGACAGTTTCTTTTTCCCACTTGATTTTATGTGCTGAGTAGATTTTCTTTATATATAGTCCTTTCCTCATATTTGTTGTTGATTTTGTTTCTGCTGAGTCTGTATTTTTCCCTTGTATTTTATTTTGATGAGTAGGAGAGTTTGTCTCCTTTGTGGTTACCTTATTATTTACCCCTATTTTTCTAAGTTTAAAACTAACTTTTATTTCTTTGCATCACCGTTATCTTCCTCTCCATATGGAAGGTGTATGATTACATTTCTTAGTCCCTCTTTATTATTTTAATGTTGTCATCTTTTATGTAATAACATTGCTATTACCCTGTTTGGGGCTTTTTTTTTTTAATAATCTTGCTTTGTGTTTTTGGATTTCCCTGTCTGGGTTGACTTCTGGCTGCTCTGCCCAGTGTTCTAGTCTTGGGATGATACCTGATATTATTGATTTTCTAACCAAAGAACTCCCTTTAGTATTTCTTATAGTTTTGGTTTGTTTTTTATGAATTTCCTCAACTTGTGTTTATCTGGAAATGTCTTAATTTCACCTTCATATTTAAGAGATGATTTTGATGGATATATGATTCTTGGCAGGAAATTTTTTTCCTCCAATTTTTTAAATATGTCATCCCATTGCCTTCTTGTCTGCATGGTTTCTGCTGAGTAGTCCGATCTTATTCTTATTGGCTCTCCTTTGTAGGTGACTTTTCATTTATCCCTCTCTGCTCTTATAATTGTCTCTTTATCTTTGGTTTTGGCAAGCTTGATTATAATATGTCTTGGTGACTTTCTTTTAACATCTACCTTATGTGGAGTTCGATGAGCATCTTGGATAGATAACGTCTCATCTTTCACAATATCAGGGAAGTTTTCTGCCAACAAATCTTCAACAATTTTCTCTGTATTTTCTGTTATCCCTCCCTGTTCTGGTACTCCAATCACTCTCGTAGGTTATTTCTCTTGATAGAGTCCCACATGATTCTTAAGGTTTCTTCATTTTTTTTAATTCTTTTATCTGATTTTTCTTTAAATATATTAGTGCCAAGTGATTTATCTTCAAGTTCAGTAATTCTTGCTTCTACTGGCTCAATTCTGCTCCTCTGACTTTTTACTGAGTTATCTAATTCTGTAATTTTATTGTTAATCTTCTGAATTTCTGATTGCTGTCTATGGATTTTTCCAGCTTATTAAACTTTTCATTATGTTCCTGAATAATCTTTCCAATTTCTTCAGTTGCTTTATCTGTGTGTTCCTTGGTTTGTTCTGCATATTGCCTCATTTCCTTCCTGATGTCTTAAAGGGTTCTGTATATTAAATTTTTGTATTCTGCATCTGGTAATTCCAGGAATGCACTTTCATCTAGAAGATGCCTGGATTCTTTGTTTTGAGAGCCTGTTGTGGTGATCATGGTCTGTTTCTTTATGTGACTTGATCTTGACTGTTGTCTCTGAGCCATCTATAAGTTACTGTATTAGTTTATACTTGCTTACTGTGTCCTAACTGCTTGCTTTGTTTTGTTTTGGTATACCCCTATGGGTTGTTTGAGTGAGCTAGGTGGATTATTTTCACCTTTGGAGCTCTGGTGTCCTGTCTCCAGCTGGCTAGAGCTGTTATCAGGTATATCAGTCTAGGATTCCATTCAGTTTTCTTGTATGAATTCAGCTCATGTTTCCAGGTAGCTCATATCAAGTGTGTGGTACAGCCTCTGTTGTAAAGTCTTAGAGGGGCAGGGGTGATTGGCATATATACCAGTATCTGATTACAGCAGGGGGTCACAATCTGAATAAGGCAGAGGGCTGAGACTGACCCCCAAATGTCTCTGAGGAAAACATGTCTCTGTTCCCTAGAGCGTGCTGGTGAGTGGGTTCTGCAAAGGGACCATGGGCACCCAAAGTTTTTGGTTGTAAGGACTGGGAGGTACCAGTTATCTTTGGACCTCTGTTGCAGGTGGCTGGGTGACCTGAGTGGAACTACCAGTCCTTAGGTCCCTGTTGTGGCTAGGTGAGGACCTTGTTTAATAGGCAAAGCAATGTCAAACGTCAAACACCCACCTCTCCACCGCACAGCTGAAATGGTTGGAGTTTGCCAACAAGGGCCTATTCTCCTGAAATAGGCCCACACAGGTCCATGCAGAAGGGAAAGGTGCTCAAGGTCCATGGACGGTTTATGCCTGGACAGGAGCCACTTCTGTCCTGAGCTCCCCCAGTTAATGGAGCTAGCAAATTATCTTTTCCCCCCAGTTGCAAATTTTTTCTTTCCCCAAGACCGGGAGGATGGCTCTAGGTGCTCACCAGGGTCTACCTCAGGCCCAGGGATTCAGCTGCTGAAGCCAGCTTGGGGGTGGGGGGAACGCAGTAAAATATATGCGAGTACTTAGCTTTTGCCGAGAACGCCTTTCTCCTCAGGTTCCGGAGGTGCGAGTGGGCTGTGTGGCTGGCTGCTTCCCCCTGAGGAAACCATGGCTAACACTAGTACCAGCCTGCAGCCACCGCCACTGCCGCTGCTCCAGGAATGGTGCCTGAGGGCTTCCCACGATTCCTGTCCGGTAACTCCTCTCCACTTCTGAATGGCCTCTTCCTCCCCCTGCCCCTCAGTTCATTGTCTAAGCGTGCTTTGATGCTCAGGGTCTCCCAGCTTGTCACAAATATAGTTGTTTCACTTGTTTTTTCAGGTCTTTTTTGTAAAGAAGCCTCGACAGAAGCGTCTGTCTATTCTGCCATCTTGGCTCCGTGTCCAGAAGCACAGTTTTCTAAATAAGAATAGACAGGTTTGTTGAATCAAATGAATTATTTGTTAAACACTTAGCAGATTCAGCATGAAACATTCGACTGAGTGCATTAAGTAGCCAGGATAGAATCTAAATTAAGGAATAACTATGTTTTGTAGTTTGGTTTTATCATACAAGAATGCAGAGGAGAGGCAAATCAGCTACTTTCTCTCTTCAAGATTGTTGTTTTTGTTGTTGTTGTTGTTAGGTGCCATCCAGTCAGTTCCAACTCATAGCAAACCAGTGTACAACAGAACAAAACACTTCCCAGTCCTGCATCATCTTCACAATCATTGGTATGTTTGAGCTTGATGTTGCAGCCACTGTGTCAATCCATCTTCTTGAGGGCCTTCCTCTTTTTTGATGACCCTCTAGTTTACCAAGCGTGATGTCCTTCTCCAGGGACTGGTCCCTTCTAATAACATGTCCAAAGTTTGTGAGACAAAGTCTCACCATCCTCACTTCTAAGGAGTATTCTTGCTGTGCTTCTTCTGTCAATGGTATATTCAATATTCTTTGCCAACACCGTAATTCAAAGGCATCAATTCTTCTTAAGTCTTTCTTATTCATTGTCCAACTTTCACATGCATATGTGGCAATTGAAAATGTCATGGCTTGGGTTAGGTGCACCTTTGTCCTCAAAGTGACATCTCTGCTTTTTAACACTTTAAAGAGGTTTTTGCAGCAGATTTTCCCAATATGATGTGTCATTTGATTTCTTGACTGCTTCTTCCATGGGTGTTGATTGCGGATCCAAGTAAAATGAAATCCTTGACGACTTCAAATTTTCTCCGTTTATCATGATGTTGCTTATTGGTCTCGTTGTGAAGATTTTTGTTGTCTTTATGTTGAGGTGTAATCCATACTGAAGGCTGTAGTCTTTGATATTCATCAGTAAGTGCTTCAAGTCCTCTTCACTTTTAGGAAGCAAGGTTGTGTCACCTGCATATCTCAGGTTGTTAATGAGTCTTCCTCTGATCCTAATGCCATGTTCTTCGTTCTTCTTCATATAGTCCAGTTTCTTGGACTATTTGCTCAGCATATAGATTGAATAAGTACAGTGAAAGGATACAGTCCTGACTCACATCTCTTCTGACTTTAAACCACACAGTACCCCTTGTTCTGTTCTATGCACAGATTCTGCATGAGCAAAATAAAGTGTTGTGGAATTCCCATTCTTTGCAATATTATCCATAATTTGTTATAATCCACAGAGTAGAACACCTTTTCATAGTCAATAATAAAACATAGGTAAACATCTTTCTGTTATTCTCTGCTTTCAGCCATGATCCACCTGACATCATACTCAAGGTCGCACTTTAGCTCTCCTGGACTTGTTTAAATTTTCTTCAGCTTCAACTTGAACTTGCATATAAACAATTGGTGGTCTGTTCTGCAGTCGACCCTTGGCCTTGTTCTGACTGATGATATTGAGCTTCCCCATCGTCTCTTTCCACAGATACAGTCGATTTGATTCCTGTGTATTCCATCTGGCGAGGTCCACAGGTACAGTCCTCTGCACAAGAGTGCAGAGGGGAGGCAAATAACTTACTTTCTGTCTTAAAGATTAGGTGAAAATAATCCAACTTGAGGGATCAAGTTGTAATTGCCTAATAAATGAATCCTTCTATGAGTTCTGAATTCTTTGTTAGTTCAAGACTGACAAGTAGAGTGAAATGAGTAGATTGAAACAAAGAGAAAAATAAAGAGTTAGAGACTGAGATAAAATAGTTCTAAGTAGGATCTGACCCACAGAGTGTGATTTTGTAAGTCATAATTTATTTAACTGAGAGAATATCAGGAAATTAAAAATCAATGAATCTTAGAACAAATACTAATCTTGAGTTCTCTTATATTCCTTCAGAGATTTATTTGTTACTATCAGAAATCTTTGGTTGCAAGTAACAGAAATCAATGTGTTAACTTAAACACACCAAAGGAGAATTTATTGCAAGGATGCAGGGGTGCCTCACAGGGCAAGAATGAAGCCAGGAAGGGACTGGAGAATCCATGAGTATCCCTTACGAGTCCAAGAACAAGTCATGCTTTATTTGTCTTGCTCTCTCACTCTCTTGCTACCACTCTCTAGTTTCTCTCTCAGTTTTTCTCTCTCTCTCGCTCTCACTCTTCACTCACATAGTCTCTGTGCTGTCTCCTTCTTTCTGTGGGTCATCGTTATCCTTGATTTGGCAGATCATCTGTCTCAGTTACTCAGTCCACCTTGTGGGAGAAGGCCATTCCGCGGCTCCAGATTTTGCATTGTACAAGAGGTCAGCCCTTACGGCAGTTGGAATCTTTCATACCTAGTTCCAAACTCCCAGAGAAGGAACATAAATTTGCCAAAATATTTACTGCATGTAGTGAACAACTTTGTATATTTGGGAAGCAGAATCAAATGACAATGATGCAATAAATGTTGAGGACACTGTCTTGTAAAGAGCCATTAATTTTCAAACATGTTACTCATGCACCAAATCAGATATTCATTGAGATCTCACCAAGACTATCACTGTATGTGAAGCAACGCTTCCACTGGATAATACCGTTTTTTAAATTGAGCACACATTATCAGATAATCGTTTAAGGCAACTTAGTGAAGAGTTTGATGTCTTCTTTTTTATATCAAAAGCATTCTGATTAAAGTTAGAGGTAAAGAATAGAAAATGAAGATGCATAGAAGGTATATTGAGCAACTTTTACATGTCCAGCCCTGCCTTTCTTTCCATTTTAAGTATCTACGTCTCCTGCACAAACTTCCAGGTTTAGTAGCTACATGCCATCTAGATGTGAACACAGTGATGGATAACACCCTGAAACTGATAACATGCATGCTTATTTGCTAGCTTAAAAAAAAAAAATCAAACAGCTGATTCTAGGAAGGACTTTTTTTTTCTAACTCAGAAATATGTGTAGACTCTCTCCATTCCGTTTTAAGTTTTCTAGTTATTTTGAGTCACTGTCAAAAATCCATATTTAAAGGTATGTCTATTAGACATAAACATGCAAATGTTTAGATTTAACTTTACAGCTTTTGTCACATTGATTTGTTGAGATCAGAGGCTGAAGAAATTTCATAAAAAGAATTAGATAATTCTTTTTTTAAAAATCTACAAGTTACTTGAAGAAAATTTAGGGTTTGAAACTATAAGTTAGATCTGCAACCATTCAATTAATGGGAAGAACCACCACCACCACCCCTGCCCCAACAAAAAAAAAGAAACAGACCAGGAGACATGTTATACTTCTTTTTTTTATTTAAATTCCCTTAATAATAATGTTTAGCAACCAAAAAGCCTTTCATTGTTCTAATACTCCATTGACCTAGAAATCTTGCTCACGTAAAATAGTGCAAAAATAGAATTTTCTCTTCCATTTTTGAAGGGCTAGATTGTGGCATTATTCAGTTTTTTTCTAATTCTTGGTTCTGTGCTAGTTTTCCATCTAGCTTCAGAGATGCTTGATCTGTAGTCCTTAATCATTGGTTGTTAGAAAGATAAGTATGGTTTGTGACCTGGGGTTTTCATCTCTCTGTATAGAGATGTCTGTAGTTGAAATCCTCCTCTATCAAATGCTTATATATCACTGAATGTTTCATCATTTTTATTTTAGATTTTTGGATGAATAAGTGGACAGAAATTTATAATTTATCCAAGGTCACCCAGCAAGGAAGAGAGAGGAGCAGACTAAGCTAGACTTCTGAGGTTGTGACTCCATTTGGTATCCTCATTATACCACAAAACCAGATAGATCTACTTGCCTATAGATAAATAATGAATATCAGAATTAAGAAAATACTTTGGAGTTTGCTCTGATTGCAGGGCAGCAGTTCCTTCTCAAATGTAAATTTATAAGGATTATGGATATGTCTACTGCTTTACAGAAGTAACAGAGATATACTAAAACCTTGGGTGGAAGACAAGGATAGGTCATAAAAATGAAAATTGCACTTAAAAAAAAATACAATGAAGAAGATGAATATGGAGAAGAAGAAGGAAAAAGAAAATAAGAGTTTTATGACCAAAGAACATTTTCTTCATAAAGATTGGCCATTTTAAAAGTTTTGTCACAGCAGTTTCCAGCAACAGAGATTTCTGCCCAAAGGTAAAGGAAGATTAACCAAGTATGACCAGCAGTTCAGCCAGTAACTCAGATTAAAAGTGAAAGGAGTAAATTACAGGCTTCTTAAATGCTTTCAGTATGTCAAGGTCAGATAAGGACAAAGGTCTGAATAGAAATGATTCTGGAAGTCTGTGAATAGTTATGATACTATGTGATTAGAGCAAAAGCGAGGCCACCTACTGTATTTTGCACAGGACAGCTCATGTTCTGATTAACTGCAGAGTCCCCGGATGACTCAGTGAATAAATCCAAAATCAATGTTTCCCTTTGTATTTGTGGCATTTTTACACCTGTCTGCCTTGTTTGAGTTTGTAGTGATAAGACAATGGCAATGGCAATGATGGTGATCCTAATTCTCGCCTTCCAATGGCCATCAATGGCCAGGGGTGGGGAAAGAGTAAGAAAGGCTGCCTCAGATTTGTCTTGCCCAAACTCATTTTCCTATATGGCTCCCAAGGATGTGTTGCCATGTGTACAGGAGCCATGGCTCCCAAGGATGTGTATGCCTACTCCAGCTTTCTTACTCTATCCTGAACAATTCAAGGTTGTTCCTGCCTTTGTCCTTTGCACTTGCTACTTCCACAGCTTGAGATGTTCTTTCTCAAGAACAGTGTCTGTCTGGCTTTCTGTCCAGTCCTTCAGGTCTTTGCTCAAATGTCACCTCCCAGAGAAGCCTTCTTTGACCACACTATCTAAAATAGATGGCCTACCTGCTCTCATCACCCTTCTCATCACTTCTTCTCATGCTTTAGCTTTCTTCTTAGTACTTACCACTACGCGTACACATTGTTGTCAATTTGATTCTGACTCATAGCGACCCTATAGGACAGAGTAGAACTGCCTCATAGGGTTTCCAAGGAGTGCCTGGTGGATTCAAACTGCCAACCTTTTGGTTAGTAGCTATAGCTCTTAATCATTATGCCACCAGGGTTTCCACACTTGCCACTACCTAAGTCATATATTTATGTACTAACTATCTATCTCTTCCACTAGAATAAAAATTTTACAAAGGCAAGGATCTTGAATGTCTCCTTCGCTTCTATATTCCAGAGCCTAGAACTGGGCCTGACACATGACAAATATCTGCCAAATGAATGAATGGTACCTGTGCTTTTTGGAGAAATATAAGCACCCGCTAAGAGCCTCCTGCAAAGCAAATGCTAGAACAATCAAAACACATTGTATTCCAAACAAAACATAAAGTGTAGTATTGACCCCAATCTGAACATCTATTATTGAAAGTTCAGCAGAGATGAATTACATCAATTTCATAAAATATTGTGGACTGGATAAGTGAAGAAAAATAAGAAAAAAAAATGAAAGGGCAGGAAATAGCACTGGAGACATTAGCTCCACCAAAAGATAAATGAATAAATAAAAAGGTAATTATTAAGAAAAAGAAAGGAAAAACCTCAGTGGGAATTAAAGAAAGTAATGAGAAAGCTCAGAGTACCCAATGGAGCTTTCCAGCCAAAACTGTTCTCACAATGAAAATTCACGGCTATCACTCCACCCAATCAAGTCCTGTTAAATGGTGGGCCCTCTTTCCTAGTTATCGGCCTAACCCCCTTTAATTTCTCTCATGATTGAGTGCTCAGATATACTGAGTGGAAGAAAAGTGGTTTTAGGAAATAATTCTTGAAGTCAAACTTCTTAACCTTTGGTGTAGACGCAGCTTTACACTTAAAGTGACTTCTCACGCTATCGTTCTGATGCTTCTCCATTTCCATTTTCCAAAAGGATCTTTTTTTGCTTTCTGTATTATTTCTGCCCCTTCTTTCTCTCCAATCAACAGTTCAGATTCCTCCACTTCTCTTACCTCTTCCAGGATGAGGGGACATCATCTTTCTCTGAACTTTCTATGTACTAATTTTTATGGAAGCCTGGGACAGAATCAATGGCAAAGGAATAAGGAAACTTTATAGGGGGTGTGTGGGCGGGGGGAAGGGGTGTCTGGAGTTTTGTGGGCATGGAGGGAGGCCAGAGAGAAGGAGGGCTGGATTGAAGGAGAAATCTAATATTTTTATCAATAAATGGAATATTTTCATCACTAGTTCATAATTTCTGGCCCTGAACCTGGGTTGGTTTCATTGGCTGATTTAGAGTGGTGGCCCCAAACAACCAAGATGATGGAAGATACAAGATACCCCGAAGTCCTAGAATATGCATGAAGCTTCAGGAAGGGAGTCTCCCAAAGGCCTTGCCTCCCACCTTTGATTCAGTCAACCATTAAACAGCTCACTTACCCTGACAGAATCTGTAAATTTTAATGAATAATTCAGAGGTTTTCATTTGTTTTTAGGTGAGATGAGGTTGGTTTCACAGAGTGTATGTGGGCCTTGAGGGTTCCCCACAGGGCTGTATATCAGAGCTCCTACAACCAAAAACAACATATAAGTTTCCCACTCCTGTAGTTCAGCATCGTGCAGGGTCCTGAAACCCGTATGTGCTCAGCCATGGCCTTCTCAGAAAGCAGAATGCAGTATTGTCTCTGCATGGTGATCAAATATCTTTTAAATTTTTAATGAAAGGTCTAAGAAAAGGTAGATGGAAAGCTTAACTTTTATGCAAAGAGAGGCTTGAAGGAGTTCAGGTACAAGGCCCCACATGGGTTCTTTGTATAGCCAGCCCGGCCTTAAGAAAATCCATGATGCTGAGAGAAAGGATAGATGAGATTTCCTTACTAGAAAATTTATTTGGCATGTATCAGCTAGACCGAATTAAAAGATGCAGGCTGGATGACCACACCTTCAGAAAATAAAAGCACAGACCAAGAGATTTAAGGACACACACAGGTCATTACAGAGATACAATGCATGATATCGAGATATGAACAGAGTACAGACATCTTGGAAGTATTAAACTCAGCCTGCAGATGGAGATGTTGGGAAGGCCCATGATTGATGAGCTTTTCTGTTCTTATTTTTTAATTCTTGTCCTTGCTAATGAATTAGATACAACCTGATTAAAAGCCTATTTTAATTGTTTCAGTGATCCACATGCAGTCCTGCCTTTGCTATGTTGAAAAGGCCAAAAGCCAAAAACCAACTCTGTTGCCACTGAGTCAATTTCAAATCATTGTGACCCTATTGAACAGAGTAGAACTCCCCCGACAGGGTTTCCAAGGCTGTAAATCTTTATAGAAACAGACTGCCACATCTTCCTCCCTCGGAATAGCTGGTAGATTCCAACCCAGACCTTTCCATTAGCAGCTGAATTCTTAACCACTGCACCACCAGGGCTCCTTCAGAAAAGGCCAGGGCTCCTTCAGAAAAGGCCAAACTCTACCTGAAAATGGCTTCTATTGAAAGTAGTTTGATCCTGCTTCCATGAAGCATTAGCCTTCGGCATCTGTAAGGCCAATGGGACACAGAGCCACTTTACATAAGGGAAGATGCTGAAGGTCAGTTCCATACAAAATGCAGCAAGAGCATTTAAACTCCCTTAAACTCCTGCGCCAGTTTGGAAACAGCTCACTCTCACCATCTTGTCCTCTCCTCTGGTATTTTTGGAAATCCGCCTGCACATTGATTCTGAGCCATTTTCCTCAGAGCAGTTGCTTTCTTTCTTGGAATTGGATGCTCCAATTTCTGTGACTGAAGGAAAGTGTCTCCTTCCTTCAGTCTCTTTAGCAAAATCTCATGTCAAAATTGAATGACTGTGCATTTTGCCCAGCTTCTAAATGTGCTGTTTCTTCTTTCTTCCTTTTTTTATTTGGGGGGTGGGGGGCAGCAGGGGAGAGGAGGGTAGGTAGGGATATTACCTTCACACTGATAAAGGAGACTGGTGACAACTGCCTTTGGCCATTAAGAATGCGATGTGATCAGGCTTCAATGTATTTGCCATTGTGAAGATTTGGACTGACGATCTTCCCCCAAAAGGAAACAAAGATCCATTGTTTGCTGACTGGGTTTACTCTACTTTTCAGCTTTCTATTTTAGGCTCAGAAACCCTGGTGCCATAGTGGTTAAGAGCTACGGCTACTAACCAAAAAAGGCCGGCAGTTCAAATCCACCAGGCACTCCTTGGAAACCATGTGGGGCAGTTCTACTCTGTCCTGTAGGGTTGCTGTGAGTCAGAATCAATTCAATGGTAGTGGGCTTTTTTTAATTTTATTTTAGGCTAACTACACTTTCCATTCTTAGATTGTCCTTTCCATTCTAAGAACATCAGTTGGCTTCACTATTCACCTTTGCTCTTAATTTGTTTTTTTTTTTTTTTAAATTGACCTATATGGTAAGTAAATATTTTGTCTTCCTAGTTAGATTCTAAACTCCTGAGGAACAGAAACTTCACTGCTCTTTTATGTCTTTTATTCTCTACAGAACCCAAGATATTCAGTAAGCCTTACTGAGTTAATTAAAGTTAAAGATGCAAATTCATTTTAAAATTTCTCATAGGCCTTACTCCCAAATAAAGCACTGACCCCTGCCTTATTGGAATGCCATTCTACCACATCTGCTAACTAGGAACAGGCCTTTCCTTTATTAATTCTCCTTAACTAATACGCAGCAAGAGGAGCAAAGATGACTGGAGAGGAGGGAATAACTAGGATGTAAATGAGTAAACCCTGGCAAGGCTGGAAAAACTCAGATAAGAAAATGAAGGACTGAAAGAATCCGTGTGATTAGAGGAGAAAATCAGTTGCATTTACCTTCTATCCAGCCATGTGTTAGTAAATTTAGGGATTTAAAATTGTGCAAGAGCTTAGCAGCCTTGTTTTTCTTAATGAATATTCCCACGTAAGCATCTTATTGACCTTTCAAACTCAGCATGCCACAAACAAATCTTCCCTTTCACAGCGGCCCCTTTTTCAGACATTGTTAAAAGTGCTATCTATTCCTCTAGCTGGAGCCCCTGGGTGGTACAAAGGGTTAATGCTCTCAACTGGTAATGAAAAGGCTGGCGGTTTGAGTCTACCCAGAAGCACCGTGGAATAAAGACCTGGTGATCAACTTCCAACAAATCAGCCATTGAGAACTGTTGTGGAGCACAGTTCCACTGTGACTGACACACACGGGGTCAACTCAAAGCCAACTTTTTCTTGGTGGTATTCTGTAGCCACCTAAGCTTTAAACTCTGGAATTCTCTTGGGCTTTTCTGTCTTCCTCTCCCGCTAAATTAACCAATAGTCCATAGCTATCATTTACTGAGCTTCAAACCTTATGTGGCTCAAATTTTCTATATATTATCTTTTTAATTTTTGCAACAGCCCTATGTTGTATGTATTTAATACGCCTAGTGTAGTTATGAAACTCAGCAAGAGTATCTTTGCTGCCATAAACTTATCTAAAGCACGTACGAGTAGAATAAATACCATAGTTCACTGCCCAAAGGCTATGCTAGCTATCCTTTCCCAAAAAAACAAAACAAACAAAAAAACCCATTGCCATCGAGTTAATTCTTAATGATAGCGACCCTATAGGACAGAGTAGAACTGCCCCAGAGGGTTTCAAAGGCTGTAATCTTTACTGAAGCAAACTGCCACATCTTTCTCCCACGGAGCTTCTGGTAGGTTTGAACCACCAACATTTTAGTTAGAAGCTGAGCGCTTAACCACTGCACCACGAGGACTCCTCCTCCTTTCCTTGTTGTTATTGTTGTTAGGTGCCACCGAGTGGGCTCCAACTCATAGCCACCCTATGTACAACAGAAGGAAACACAGCCCAGTCCTGCGTCGTCACTGAAGGGTGGATGAAACAATGCTATAAAACTCATTATTCGATTTAGTATTTATAAGGTCACTATGAGTTGAAATTGACTCGACAACGGGTTTGTTGTTTGGTTTTTGGGTTTTCATTTGTTTTCTTAAAAAGTGGCAGTGCATCACCGGAGAAATTTCTCCATGACTCAGTACCAGGAATAGGTGTATTCTGAGCAACTAATTTCACATTTTTTTATTGATACTGTAAACCATATAATTAATATTATCTCCTTTTTTCTTTTTTTCCCAGTTTTTTTTCCCTTGCCATTCAAAAGCTCAGACGAAATCTGTGACCCAAATCTAACAATTGCACCGAACTTACATTGTGCACCTTTTCAATTTCCTTGACCACTTTCTTCTTACTCTCTCCTAGCCGACTCTCTCCCCATGTAAGCCATGCCTCCCTTTCTTTCTGAAGTTGAATGCAGTGCCGCAGTGCACCATGGGATTTAGCTTCCTGAAGAGGGACCAAAAGCAACATGGAGGTTCAGGGGCCTGAGCTCCCCGTTGGTGAGCCATAACATAGGAGACCGTAGGGAGCCAGGGAAACTGTGATCCCTCCTGTTGCTCTGCAGTGGAATAGTCCAAAGGCTATTTCCTCATAAGGAAACCCTGGTAGCTTAGTGGTTAAGAGCTACCGCTGCTAACCAGTGTTCAAATCTATCAGGCGCTTGTTGGAAACTCTGTGGGGCAGTGGTACTCTCCTATAGGGTCCCTGTGAGTCGGAATTGATGAGTTTGGTTTTCATTTCCTCCTCGGGGCCCTTCCCTAAAAGCCTCACATACAAGTGAGCAAGCGTGACTTCTGAGACACTTGCTTGGGTTCCCTGTGGCTCACGGTAAAACAACAGCCAGTGTTGGGATGGTCACGTCACATTGCTTTGCTTATGGACTTGCTTCACTTCCTTTTTCCTCACTTTTATTGCTTCAGTCTTATATCTCCTAAGTAAAATTTTAGCACTCTGATCTGTGTCTCAGGCTCTGCTTTCTCTCAGCCTGTTTTTCTCAAGGACTAGGGCTACAACAAATGTAAAAGCCTGTGCTACAGGCATAAAGCAGAGCTTCTCTTTGTTGCCTTTTGGTTGGCCAGTTGGTTTTCAGGCTGGTGACCATGGTTTTTGATCATTGAACTGAGGTCTACATTTCCAAGGTTTTGTATTTGGCAGAAACTTTTCCTTTTGATGTCTCTTTTTTTTAACAAAAAAACTGTGACTAAGTCTAATTTCAGTGCTACCCGCACACTCCAGCATTTTGACCCCTTATTTCTGGTTGGAACTGCAGGAATGCCAGTGAGCACAAAAGAGCAACTAACTGACTGTAGCCTGCTGTTAATATAGCTGAAATAACTTGTCAGGCTTCTCCACTGAAAGCAGATTTTTTTTTCCTTTGCTGGCAGAAAATGTGAAGAAGTGCCATAAAATCAGAAATAAGCTGTGAAATGCACTTTAAGTTAATACGAGAGTGAGCTGTTCCATTGACCCAGCCTTCTGAAAGGCAAGCGGTGTTGTCTTTTGAAGGATAATAAAACTGTGATGAGGATTTCTTTGTGGCAAGGATGGGGGGGGGGCGGGGAGGTGGCGTGTTCTCTTTTTTTATTTATTATTTTGCTACAAGATAAAAGAGACAGTTCTCTGTGACCTGAGCTGGTAACCAATCCTAAAACAGTATCAGCAATTTCTCATAGTCCTTCAGTCATAACCACTCTTAACTTATGCCAGCTTCTGGGTTTTATGGGTCTCATAAGCCTACTTTTTGCCCCAAATGTGGTTTTCCTTGTAGTTTTTCTAATTATTTTGGTATTTTATAACAAGCTAATAAGACAGCTTGTTAATAAATAAATTT